>NC_141552.1:64165000-64337500 GCF_021556685.1 Rattus norvegicus | reverse complement strand
TGGCCCACTGAGAGTTCACAGGTCTCTAGTTGACTAATTATGAACCAAACACGAACTTTTACTCATGTGGGGGTACATTTGCACTTGGCGAAATGCGACATCTCATTTCAAAGCCAGGAAACAAAGACTTTAAAAGATTTAAAACCCACCCAACTGCAAAGGCTCCTTGGACATCAAATAGTTTTTCGGAAACAAGGTTTTGATGAGTTTCAAGCAAATGAGCTAGACACATATGGAGCGAATTCGCCTTCAAATCCACCAGGATTTAAGACACGAAGGGGAAGGGGGCTGGCAAATACCTTCTCAGCATTATCAAACCCCATGGATTTTTTTCAAACACTGTGAGACGGTCAGAAAGTCCAAACTGCTGGGCTCAGGAGGAAGTGTCCCCAAGCATAAGGGGTGCACACTGCCTGTGGCATTGGCTTCTCGGCCTCTGTCCAGCAGGCCAAAAGTTGCATGAAAAAACTACAGTTCTCAGAGCCATGGTGTTCCCAGTCCTCACAGCCTCCCCTGTCCTTCTTGAAGGAGGAAAGGAAGTTCAAGGAGGTGGCAGTTGACAAAGGTTGTGGGTGTTCTGTTTGCCACGCACAACGAGAGAAGTATCAAAGTCCTCTCCTCAGCTTCAATGAAAAACCAACATGGCTGCCAGCATAGCATCACATAGTCATGCTCCAATGAGCTGAGTCAGACCCCATCCCAGCTCAGGGTGAATGCAAGGTTCCGGGTGTCCGTTCACAATCACAGTCAAGACAGCAGGCAATGCTTCAGGTCCAGACATCTGCAAAACCCTGAAACCCTCAACTTGCTGGAGCAGATGGTGGTCAGGTCTTCAGTGTCACCCATCAAAGGAAGCAGCTATGGGGCTGCAGATAGAACCTAGATTTCCCAGTCTGTAGCCCACACAGCCCAAGGCAACATTCTGGATGTCTAGGATCTCGAACATGACTGAAATTGTGTGTAACTGTGCTTCCCAGGGCTGGAAACAAAAAGCCCCAAGAAGTTTCCAGAATATATACCACGGTTGATCCTGCTCTGTCTGTGTGGTGGAAAATCACCCTCCATTCTGTCTGTCTGTATGCATCTAGAGCCCACTGGAGACACAGATGTGAATAGTGGGAGGAGACTAAGTCTGGGACCCAACTGCCTGCCTTTGCCTCCCAGCCCCACCCTGGAGAACTGTGTGACATTGTCAACACTCCAGTTTCCCTGACATCCAGCCTCCAGCTTCGGGGAAGCGGGGGAGGGAGCTGACTGGGGGGGGGGGGGCGGCAGCAGCCTTGCATGAGTCCACACTTGCTAAGGCTGTAGTGCTTAGGCAGTGCCCGCTGCCCTTGTTAGGAAGTGCCAATCACCACACAGAAATGACCTCACCCCACTTAATCCTTCCCACTTGGCGTTATTAGCCCCATTTGTGGGATGAGACATCCGAGGCTCCTGGAGGCTGAGTGACTTGCTAACCACCGGCAAAGCCAGATCTCCAGTCCGATAGGCCTGGCTCCAGAACCATCTTGAGCCTAGGAGGCGCCTCAGCTTGGAGCGGCGAGGTTGGCAAGCAGGAGCCATGCTGGTTATCCAGTCAGCTCGGTTTCTCTGCAGGTGCTCTGGGCAGCGAGGAAGTTTGGTGCCAGGGCACTTTTTCTGTTTTGTTTTGCTTTGTTTTGGAGACAGGTTTTCAGGTATAACAGCCCTGAGACTCATTTTGTAAACCAGGCTGGCCTGGAATTCACAGAGATCCACTTGCCTCTGCCTCTGCCTCTGCCTCTGCCTCTGCCTCTGCCTCTAGCCTCTAGCCTCTAGCCTCTAGCCTCTAGCCTCTAGCCTCTAGCCTCTAGGGCATTTTCTGAATACAGAGCTCCCTGCCTCTGTAATCTGGGATGGGGTCGAGTCTCTCTTATGAGCTCTACTCAGCGAAAGCTCTAATTCCAGTGCTGCCAATCTCCTGGGTGGGTAACCTCGAACCTTCTTCACCTTATCATGAACCAAATGCCAGTCCTTGTACCACAGGACAAATGAGACGCAGAAGAGCCCACATGGCATTCCCACGAAACTGACTTTCCACAGACCAGAACCAGCCTATATGGAGGCACAGAAACACCAGGGCACCCAGCCACCTGAGCCTCACTGTGCGTCTTCTCAACCCATCCCACAGACAGTCAAGTGTTGGACAGGTTAATAAGGCCCATAAATATCCATGTAGATTAGCTGGTTCTGCTTGCTGGGAGACTGGACATAAAAAGAACCACTGTAATTCTCAAAGCCACCAAACGCAGGGGCATGGCTGCTACCCAGTCTGATGGACACAGATAACTCCCTCAACATCAGTTTTTCCATCTGTTAAATGGAACCATTCGCATTTGTTACCATTAAGGTTATCGTCACACCCTAGCGAGTGATGGATAGAGATGTTCCCATCGTCAGCTTCTTCTGATCACCAAGAGTCCCAGGAAGAGCCAAGAATGCTGCAGGTCTGAACTATGAGCAGTGAGCAAAGTGGGACACACACACACCCTCCACATACTTACGCACAAACACATACACACACACACACGCTCATATACACATACACACACATACACATATACACACAAACATGCATGCATACATATACACACACATACACACTCTCACACACACCTATGCATAAACACATATACACACATACACACACTCACATACATATACACACATACATAAACCTACACACATACACACATAAATACACAAACACACACATACACACAAACATACATGTACATACATACATATAATGGCATGCACACATACACAAACACACATGCATGTACACACTCACATATACACATACACACACAACAAATAGATGCACATACACACATGTAAACACACACATACACATACAAACACATACACACACTTTCAAACACACATATACACACAGTCATACACATACACAAACATTCTCTCTCTCTCTCTCTCTCTCTCTCTCTCACACACACACACACACACACACACACACACACACACACACACACACAGGGCTTGAGATGAAAGAATAGCTTCACCACATCAAAAATCACAATTCTATTACATTTTTTAAGCCCAGCGAGGGGCCTGAGCCCTTTGAAGCCAAGGTAAATACAAGTGCTTAACAGCTTATTTTAGCTATCCAATTGGGAACTGAGCTGTTTAAATGGACTTGGGTTTCTGGCCATCTCTCCCTGGATGGAGTATTTGTTAGAAATCTGAGTTTTAGTGAACCCGAGTCTTGTGGTGGTCTCCACTTTGTTTCTTAATGGGGTCGTTTTTGTGAAGTATTTTTTTTTTGGCTTCCCAATAGAAGAGTAAAAGATTCCTTTTGAAGTTTTTTTTATTGATGAATGAGCCTCTATAAATAACCCTCAGTGGTGGGAGCCCATCTCCCAAGTTGACTCTACAGTTGAAGAAGCCACGGGAACGAAGGGCGATTTATGGCGTCGTGCCCTGAAATGGTTCGATGGGCTTCTCACTGTTTAACTTAATCTTTACAGATGTTAAAATAGAAATGCAATTATTTTTAACAACTATGATCATGCATGGCTTTGCTAAGAAAAACAAAGGCTTGGGACAATGACAGCTCACCAGATAGTGGCAAGTTGGGGGACTATCCCCACCGGTCAGAACAAGAGCAGGGTGGAGATTCTTCATGGCCCCACTCCTGCCCCTAGCCAAAGTCATTTGTCCTCTACTTTTACACACAGCCCAAATCACCATCCCATGGCCATTCAGACTTCTAGGGGCCAGCATCAAGCCAGACTCATAATGTCATCACCAGAGTCCCAAGAAGACATCCAGGCACCCAACACTGGCTACAGAAGCTCATCTGGAGGCTATGGCATCTCCAAGGTGAGATACGCTCTCCACTTAGTCATTGGGCTGGGTGGATACAGGAAGAGATGCTTTCTGAAGTGAAACGCTAATCCTTCACTGTGTCTAATCCTGTCAATATGTGCTTCCCCTCAGGTGGGAGAGCTGGGTATCGAGTTTAATTCTGTGACAAACGCATCTGCCACACGGGCAAACAAGGAATCAGGGAGAATGATAGAACCTTCATCCTAATAGGCTGTCCATGGGACAGCAGAGGAGAAAAGTATACATCTAAAATAGGGTCATTTCCTCCTCCTCTCCCACCTCCTCCTCCTCCTCCTTCTCCTCCTCCTCCTTCTCCCCTTCTTCTTCTTCCTGCCTTCTTGTCTTCCTCCACCGCCTCTTTTCCCTGAGGATTTAACCTAGAGCCTCACACAGGCTAGACAAGCACATTTCCACCTGAGTAATTTTTTAATTTGTTGATGACAGCAATGGTGGTGATGATGGTGATAGTGATAGTGACGGTGATGATGGTGACAGTGACGGTGATGATGGTGATAATACTGTGGTGATGATGTTAGTGAAGGCATTGCTATAATGGTGTGATGAAGGTATGCTGATCATGGTAGTGATGATGGTGGTGGTGGTGGTGGTGGTGGTGATAGTGGTGGTGGTGATAGTGGTGGTGGTGGCAGTGGCAGTGACGTGTATCCTAGCTACTTTCCATCGCTGTGATAAAACACCACAGTCAAGCAGCTTATAGAAGAGAGACAGTATTAGGCTTACGAATCCAGAGACGGTGAGAATCACGTTATTTACCACACGGTGGAAGAGAGACAGTGAACTGGGAATGGTGTGATGCTTCAAGCTCTCAAAGCCCCACCCCAGCGACATGCATCCTCCCTCCCACAGCAAGGATGCACCACCCCATAACCTGCTTGGGGAAACAGCGCCACCAACTGGGAATTAATCATTCAAATATCTGAGCCTATGGAGAAATATTTCTCATCCAAACTACCGTAATGGACAATTCACAAAGCCCTTCCAAATTCCACAAAAGCACCTTATGGGGAAATTCAAGACAGATGGGGTTGGCCATCCACCCTGGAAGCCACAGGTGTAAGCTCCCTCTGCCCCTATTTGTCTAAATGAAGAGTTCCTGTGCACACCGAGTATACACAGGATTTCAAAGGCTAAGCACACACACACACACACACACACACACACACACACACACACACACACACACACAAAGTAAAATATCTCAGTCACTCTTCATACTGAATTACCCAATGAACTGATAATATTTTGATATGTGAGGTTGGATATTTGAGGTTAAATCAAACACATTACTAAAATTAGTTTCGCCTGCTTGATTTTGCTCTTTCAATGTAGCCACTACCCGCCCTTGAACCGCTCACTCTATTGGCTCACTGGTCTAGAAGGAAAACAGACTCCAATTCAGAGGTTGTTTACCCCTGAGCTGAGACCTGCAGTTAGAGGTGTCAGCCCCCAGGTGAGACAATGGCCCCAAGTCCAACCTTCCATCCCCTGCACAAAGAAAAGGGAAAGAGAATCCCAGAGCTCTGTGAACCTGTCACAGGGAGACAAGATGACAAAATGCCAGTTTGTCCTGTAGGTTTCCTTTCTGCCAATGTGGAGAAGTCACAAAGGGCTGGCCAACCCTCAATGCCACAGGGAGAGGACCCTTGTCCAAAGAGCTCGGGACTGGAAGGGGCGGTTCTTGTTCTCAATTTTTGTCAGGATCTTGAAAGGTTTGCATGTGAGCCATCTTGGGCATGAGCCCCAAGTGTGAACATTACATTAATCCTAATTTAATCATATTTCATACATAACTTGCACAGTCAAAAGGTCATTTTATGGAGGATGTGTGTGTGTGTGCACAGGCAGACATGCATGTGTGCCTGTGCATGCATGCACGTGTGTGTGTGTATGTGTGTGTGTGTGTGTGTGTGAGAGAGAGAGAGAGAGAGAGAGAGAGGGAGAGGGAGGGAGGGAGAGAGAGAGAGAGAGAGAGAGAGAGAGAGGGAGAGGGAGGGAGATTCGTGTGGCAGTTAGAGACACCTTTCTGGAGCTGATCCTTGCCTCCCCAGCACCTTGTTGCCCCAGGGTCTCCCTTGCTCACGCCCCTGTGCTATGTACCCCAGGTTAGCAGGCTCTCAAGCCTCTGGACGCTGCTCCCGTCTCTGCCTTCCATCTTGCCACAGGAATGCTGTACTGCAGGTGTGTATCGACACATCTAGTTTTTATGCGGGTTCCAGGGATCTGAACTCTGATTTCCAGGCTTAAATGATGAACACTTTACCTACTGAGTCATCTCCCTGACCCTTTGTGGGAGGTTTTTTTTTTAAAGTGACTATGTATGCTGGACATGTCCCCTGATCTCCAGAGAAAAGGGGTGTATATTTACAAAACTGAATGTAAGGACGGTTTGAAATGAAGGAAAAGTGGACATTGAGAATTCTTGAACAAGGAACAACATGGCTCCATGGGTTAAGATGCTGGCTATGCAAGTCTGCCTACCTGAGTTCTATCCATGGAGCCCATGGAGAGGAAGGGCAGGACCAACTCCACACATACATACATACCACACTCGAACATGCTCTCACACACATGCACACACATGCACACACATGCACACATATACACATACATGCACACACCGCACATGCACACATCCATGCACAGGCATGCACCCACACATACACAGCACACACACCCATACATACATATACACTTATACAAACATATACACACCACATATGCACACATACATGTGAGCACACATGCACGTGCACACGTGTGGGTGCGTGTGCGCACACACACACACATACATGCACAAGAGTAAGAGAACACTTGACTGTGTCCTGTGATTTAATTTATAAAAAATGTATGTGTTTGAATGTTTGCTTACATGTATATGTGTACCAGTCCTCTGGAACTGGAGTTGCAGGTCGTTATGAAACACACGACATGCGGGGTACAGAACCCAGGTCCTCTGTGTGGGCAGTGATTCCTCTTAACTGCTGAGCCATCTCTACAGCCCTGCAATCTAAGCTTTTAAGAAAGACCTTGAATAAAATAATTCTCGTCTTCCTGTGTATTTCCTCATACCATCCTGCATCAAAAGAAAAGGATTACTGAGTTAGTACATCTCTCTGTTCATGTCTTTCCACAGGCAGGCTGCAAGCAGAAAAGGATTGCTACACCCAGAGATCTCTGCACTTCTCAGGGAATGGTAAACATGTGCTGCTTATAGCAGTGATGAGGCTGGTGCTGGTGGTGCTGGTGGTGATGGTGGTGGTGATGATGGTGGTGCTGCTGGTGGTGGTGGTGGTTGTGGTGGTGATGGTGGTGGTGATGGTGGTGGTGATGCTAGTGCTGGTGGTGCTGGTGGTGATGGTAGTGATGATGGTGGTGCTGGTGGTGCTGGTGCTGGTGTTGGTGCTGGTGGTGCTGGTGGTGGTTGTGGTGGTGGTGATGGTGGTGATGATGGTGATGATGTTGGTGTTGGTGGTGCTGGTGGTGATTGTGGTGGTGGTGATGGTGGTGGCTGTGGTGGTGATGTTGGTGGTGATGGTGGTGATGGTGGTAATGATGGTGGTGATGGTGGTGATGGTGGTGGTGATGGTGGTGATGATGGTGATGGTGGTGATGGTGGTGATGGTGGTGGTGATGGTGGTGATGATGGTGGTACTGGTGGTAGTGCTGGTGGTGGTGGTGGTGCTGGTGTTGGTATTGGTGCTGGTGGTGGTGGTAGTGGTAGTGCTGGTGGTGCTGGTGGTGCTGGTGGTAGTTGTGGTGGTAGTGGTGCTGGTGGTGGTGGTGGTGGTGATGGTGGTGGTAATGATGCTGGTGGTGGTTGTGGTGGTAGTGGTGCTGGTGGTGGTGGCGATGGTGGTGGTAATGATAATGGTGGTGATGATGATGGTTGTGGTGGTAAGGATGGTGTTAGTGATGATGGTGGTGATGATGGTGGTGGTAATGGTGCTGCTGGGGATCATGGTGGTGGTGCTAGCAATAATGGTAGTGCTGGTGTCCCATTGGCGATATAACCATCTATAGACATTGGGGGTGAGGCTCCGTGGTAGAACACTAGCCTACCATGGGCAAGTTCCTGGGTCCCATTTCCTGCACTATAAAACATACTCACACATAACTAAATATGAAAAGATGTATAGCAAGGTGCCTTAGAAATGCTAAGCAACTCATGGACCATCTGGGTGACACACAGGAGACGGTTTCTCTCTTCAGCGCTTTGTGGAGGTCGCCTACGTCATCGTCATCATCATCATCATCAGAGAGTGCAAAGACAGAAAAGGACAGTTACCTCACAGATCCTCCGAGCATGTAAATGATATGCAAATGTAAGTTGGATTTAAGAGATGGGCATGGGAGAGCATCCAGAAACAGTGATTGTGGGTTACCTTCTCCTTCCCTCCTCCTCCCTAAGTCCAGCCTTGACATCTGCCGGTCACAATCTGCCCGGTCACCCGAGGGAGCTTTTTAAAAAAAAAACCTCACCCATCAGGACTTAAGGCTCAGCATTAAAGAGCACTGGCTGCTCTTTCAGAGGGCCTGGGTCCAGTTCCCAGCACCCAGATAGGGCTGAGACCTGATGGTAGGGATTCCTGTCCCTTCAAATGGCATCTGAGTGCCAGTGGCCCTGGGCAAAACAGATAGGCGCTCATAGGCCCGACTGGGGAGTGAGGTGGATACATGTACCATGGGGGTACGCCTCACTGTCTTTTGCCAATGCCCTCTTGGGGCCTTGGTGGGCAGTAAAGACACACATGCAGTTAAAACATCTGTACGCATGAAATAAAAATACACCTCAAAAAAATAATTAAAAACAAAAATTCAGCCATCTGGTCCCACTGCCAGCTGACTCTGTCCTCTGGGGGCAGGGCACAGGCACCAGGAAGCCATCACCAGTCAGAGTAGGCGGCCCACGGCCTCGCGGCTGTGATCTCATCTCAGTGAATGCCTCGGAGAAAACTAGCAGAGACAAGAAACAGAACCCCAGGATTAGGTTTGTTTCTTGCATCTGACTTCCTTGCTGGCTAAGCGGCCCTGACGGAGACTCAGTGCTGCCCTGCCCCAGAGAGAGTCTCATCCAGCCTCTGTCTCAACACCTGGATCCTTACAAAGTGTCCGTGTCCTCGGGCACCCGTGGGGGCCCTGGGCAGTGTCCCCATGGCTTAATATCACCGCCTTCATCTTGTGCTGAAGGCAGAGGACACAGTGCCAACGCCAAGTCCAAAAATGTGGGAAAGTTTATTTCTCCCACCAAACATTCCTGATTTGTAATGTGCTTTCTAAAAGCGGTCTCGCTGATCAAGCCCTTGCTATATTTAGCGGCAGCATTGAAAAGCCACGCTCTGTATAAGGCGGACCACGAGACGGAAGGGTTTTAGGAAAAGCCGTCTGCGGGGCCCCCTTCCCCACAGAAGAGGGGTCTGGGATCTCCCTTGTCCCACGGAGGGCCTCTGTACCGGGCAGAACCAGTGGGCTTTTGTAAATCTGTAAACTCACCAGGCTAGACTTCGGGTCTCAGGAAGTGTCCTTGAAGCCCTGGCTGCCTGGACACAGCAGAAATATGTGCAGGGTTTTCATTCTGCCGTCCTCGAAATCACCCCCTCTGCACCCCCCTTCCCACCCCGTGCTCTTCCTGATGTCTCCTGCTGCCCCCCCCCCCCCCCGCTGAGCCAGTCAGTTCTTTTGCTCTGTGTGTGTTCACACACTCAGCCCATCCCACGAGATAAACTAAATGCAACAAAGAGATTCCATGGGGCTAGCCTGGGCCTGCTCAAGTTGCAGGAGTGGACGGGCAGTGTTGCAGCTCCTTGGCTGAGCTGCTGCTCCAGAAACTGCCCCATGTCCGAGAAGTCTCCATTAGAGGTCGGATTGGAGTCTCTCACCCACACCGCCCAACTTAACGCTAGGCTGAAGCTACTAACAACCCAGGACACTGGTTGTGACAGCTCTGTGGGACAGAGCCAGTGGTGAATGCTCCCTCCATTGGACGGATATGTGACAGAAGTCAAGACTTGGAGAGGTTGGTGGCTTTGCCAAAGTTGGTAGCGAGTCGAGGTCGAGCTGGTCACCGACTTCACTAGACACAGTTGATGATGGATGCCTCCTTCCCACCCAACCTAAACCTCGAATCCACGTGGGTGGACTTCCCAGAGTACTGGGAAGCTAGTGGCAGACAGGGGTGTGCAGAGGTGGGGGCATGCCCAAAGAACAACGGGGTGGCGAATGGTAGCCAGCTACACAGCCAGATGACGAGGGTGCCTAAGGCTTACAGCGTCTCTCACTACACATCATGAGGTTGTGACTCACTACTGAAAGTCAGCCCAGTCGATGTCCACCTGACCCATGAGCCACGGGTCCCCTGGGAGCCATGACCAGTCCCAGACCTTGCCCATCTAAATGGCTCAGGATTAGTGTCTAGAGCTGGCTACTCTGTCCTTTTGGAAGCTTGCCCAGGAGAGACCGGATCTCCAGGAAGTCAAGGCTCAGCCCAGCATTATCCGAGGCACCCCAGTCTTGCTCTTAGTGGCCATCATGGTGGTCAGGACTACAGCCACCAACTGGACCAAGAAGAAGCTGTCATTTGGTGTCATTTGGATTCCCATACCCTGTCCTTGCTCAGGCCCACTCTGTCCCAACACAGCAAGTGTGTGGTGTGTGTGTGTGTGTGTGTGTGTGTGTGTGTGTGTGTGTGTGTGTTATCTTCTATACGCCTTGTTACCCAGTCTTCCTTGAGGCTTACAATTATGACAGGTAGCAGCCAATCAGAGGTATTCGTGGCATAAGGTAGGCAGGCCAAGGGGGGTGGGGGAAGGGCGGAGATGTTGGGGGGGAGGGGAAGGAAAAGTGGGGCCTGTCCTCGCCCTACCAATCCATCTGGCCTCCCCACCTGACCCTCAGCCCCCACAATACGATCCTCATCATTGATCTGTGGAACCCCAATTTCCCTTCAATTTCCTATGGGACCCTGATTCTCAAACCTGATAGAAAAGGAGGCTCAAGGCCAACATTTACCCCACAACCTGCCCTTCTTCCTCCACACCTGGTAACAATATAAGCAAGGGTACCCAAAGGTAAAGTCCTCCAACCCCCATGGTACATGTATCCACCTCACTCCCCAGTCGGGCCTATGAGCGCCTATCTGTTTTGCCAAGGGCCACTGGCACTCAGATGCCATTTGAAGGGACAGGAATCCCTACCATCAGGTCTCAGCCCTTGCTGTGGCCCCTCCCAAGCAACTGCAAGCACTCAGGCATCTGCCTGGTCCTGCAGAACCTGGCCCTGGAACCTTGAGGCCAGAGCAGCACAGAGGACCACGTGTGATTTTAAACCACTCTGATGCATAGCAAATGAATCTGCCTTCCCCACAAACCCCCGCCCTTTCCTTTTAACAGAAGATGATTTTGTCATGGAGCCTCTCTACTCTGAAGCAACCTCATTTCCAGACACCACAGGGCAGAACCGTGCACTAACCTGAGGCTAAGCATCCATTTTCTCAGTGCGGTGGAAACCTTGGGCCGTTGACATGAGACCAGGCCAGTCCTGGCTCCCATAATAGACACCATCTGTGGCCCCGTCTTCAACAGTCACTGGTCACTCCTTGAAATAGTAAGGAGGACACAGGGCTCCAGGGTCCATCTGAGAATGGCTGGAATTAAGTGGCCACACCCTAAATGCCCCAGACAGGTCTTGTTTATGTCCTCAGAAACATGCATCAGGCCCTTAGCATCCAAACCATCTGGTCTACAGAAGTCTCTACTGATAAGTGTGGCAAGGGCTCAGAGTCAGGGTGTCTTCTGAGACGCCACGCCTGGGTCAGTCTCATCACAGTAAGGCAGAAACATGGATAATCTGTCCCTAGACATATTACATATGACAGAAAATGAAACTGTGGAGAGTCATTTACAGGACTGGGGAGGTGGCTCAGTGGGTAGATGCCTGCTGTGCAAACCTGAGGACCTTTTCAGGGCTTCTGCAGAGACGGGAGGTGAGGACAGGAAAGCTTCTGGAAGCTGGTGGGTCAGCGAGCCTGTGTGTGTATACAGAAGTAAACAACAAGAGACACCCTGCGTCAAACAAGATGGAGGATGAAAATTGACGCAGAGCTTGTCCTTTGACCTCTACATGCATGCCATAGCACACACATAACCACACCCGCACATAAACATGGACACATACACACAGAGTTTTACAAAGGAAGTCATGCTTAAAGCCACAGAATTCACCTCCCACCTTCACGCACAAGTCTCAGAGTGCTCGTGTTCACTACATAGGCATATGTAGATATTTGCATGTACACATATACATAGGCATTGTGTGTTCACATCCATGCACTCACTCAACAATAATCTACCTGTCGTCACACTCAGTGGGCTCATCTGCAGGTGTGAAAGAGAGACGGGCAAGCAGGTAGAGTCAGAGAAACAAAGGAACAGTCAGACTTGTGCTTGCACACATACAGAGAGAGACAGAGAGACAGAGAGACACACATGAGAGACAAAGAGACAAAAAACAGGCATACATACAGGCATGTGTGCACACACACACACACAGAGGGGGAGGGAGAGAGAGAGAGAGGAGGAGGGGTGGGAGACAGAAAGAGACAGAGACAGCTAAACACACATGCACACAGAGATAGAGACACAGAGTCACATACACACACACACACACACACACACACACACACAGAGAGAGAGAGAGAGAGAGAGAGAGAGAGAGAGAGAGAGAGAGCGCTATCAGAGGTCTACTCCTTTGTTCTATGCAGAGAACCTTCTGGTTGCGTGAGAGTAGAATCATAGTCTCCCTTCTGCTTCCTGTTAAACACAACTGGAGTTCTGTCTTAATCACTAGCAGATCTCTCTCTCTCTCTCTCTCTCTCTCTCTCTCTCTCTCTCTCTCTCTCTCTCTCTCTCTCCCCCTCCCTCTCTTTCTGAGACAGGATGTCACTGTATGACCCTATGTGCCCTGGAACTCCTTTGTAGACCAGTAAGATCAGGGTGCCCTTGAACTCAGAGATCAACCTGCCTGCTTCTGCCTCCTGGCCTGAAATTATGTCTTGGTCTAGCTGATCCATCATCATCATCACCATCACCACCACCACCATCATCATCATCATCATCATCATCATCACCATTTATACTACTAAGCCAATTAAATACATGGGACATTAGAGCAACTGCTTGGATATTGAGAACCCAGCCCCCCCCCCTTTCCTCAGGAGGAGAGGAACACACAGACTGAACAGAAAACATCCTCACAGTCCAATTCTCCAGCGATTTCGTGCCTGATGAGAGCGGAAGCTGGATAGACTTTTCCTGCGTAAACACACCAAGTAGATGCCTGCTCTTGTATCTGTCTGCCCCTTAAAGATGATGGCCTTACAAAGGCTTCTTGGGTTATAAGCCTAAAATGCTGCCTTCTGAGAACAGCGGGCGTTAAACCGGCGGTTTCTTCAAAAGTCAGTTGTCACGAATCAACAAACACACACAAGACAGCATGTCAAACACAAGAATGGAAAGAAAAACTAAGAGTGCCCAGTACAGCCAAAGATGCTGACTGGGTTCCCGGGTATAATCTCGAGCTCTCTCTCTCCTGTTATATTGCATGTTTATCTCCTCATGATCCTCTGAACCAGTCAGTGAGAGGTTAATGAAAAAAAAAAAACCTTTATTCAGAGTCTGAACACATGGGAGGCATCCAATGGCGGCCTTCCGGCTGCACTCCGCTCAGTCATAGCCACCTGGATCCACCAGGGAGTCTGAGCAATGACCTTCAGAGAGGGCCCTGTCCAGTCCTCTCTCCCCACTGACCTGGTGGGACCTGGGTTGGGCTATGAGACCGAATTATCACAGCGGCCCAAAATGCTTTCCCAACGCTGACCAGCAGGGGACTTGAGAGTTCTTAAGCACTTTTGCCCAAGCCCTGGGAGGTGGTTGTTTTGGATTTTGTTCCTCCGGTCGGTCAGAGACAGGTCTAACTCTGTGGTACAAGCTAGCCTTAAACTCACAGCAATCCTCCTGCCTCCGTCTTGTGAGTACTGAGATTACAGGTGTGAGGGGGCACACCTCAGTTGTTGGGAGACTTCACTGTAGGCCTATGCTCTAGAATTCATGTTTGGCCCTTTCTTGCCTCAAGGACCAGCATTTTCCTTCCTCCGGAAGCTGAGTTGCAGAGCCCACCAAAAGGTCAAACAGGGGCACCACAAAGGCCTGAGCGGTTTCCCCAAAGTTGGAAGCAGGACTGAACTGTAACCAACTAACTCGCTTGCCTTAGTCAGCTCTTTGTTGATACCCCCCCCCCCCCCCGCGCTCTGGTCACCTCTTATGTGTTTATATAATGTCGAGATCCAGATTCCCCTGGAGGGGTGTGGAGGGAACACAGACTTGGGGTTCCACAGGCTATGTCTGAAGAGAGTCCTATCGAGCCTGGAGGCTGTGTCCCACACTCAGGAGTGGGCTTGCTCCCTGGCCTCTCTGATTACATGGAGTCCTTCACTCTGTGATTCTGGAAAGTATGTCTCATGGGGAGAGAAAGGTAGATCTTGAAAAGCTACGGAAATAAAAACATTTTGTCCTTGAGGCATAGTCCCTCCACACAGAAAAAAGAAAAAGAAAAGCAGAAGCCAATAGAGGGCTATGCCGTGGAATGCATCACTGTGCCACCTTAAAGTTGGGGTGGTGGTGGGGGAGCCACACACGGGGTGCCTGAAAAGAAGCTACTAACTATAGCAAGGGGAGCCTGGTTTATAAGCCCAGAATAAATGAGTCTTTCCCTGTCTGGAAGAAGGTTTATCTATTCATATTGGGCATTTCCGCTCTGCCTGCTTTTGCTCAACCTTGGTTGTAAACGTTAACCAGGCCTGCATCTCTCCCAGACACTTCGGAGGACCACGGATCATCTCCAGCGCCCTAGCTGCAAGCTCCCCCCCCATCCCAAGATGTCAAAGCCGAGGCCTGTGCAACGCGGAGACGCTGAGCGGTCTGTGGTCCAGTTGACCCTCCACATAGAGTCGTCGCTCTATCTGTAAGTCCTGCCCTCGGGGTCAGCAGGAGACTCAGCTCCTAGCGGGAACTTGTGGTGGGTCACTGTACAACGCCGCCGCCGCCGAGGCCAATGAGGGGCTGTAGGCGCTGAGAGTGCGGCAAACACGTCCTCTAGGACCGGTCTTTTAAATCTGCAAAGCTACCGGTGTATGGTTCAGTCAGAATCGGAGAAAGCAGATGGACGTGGCCTCTCAGTGCACCGAGTTTGGCCCGCAGCTCCAAACCCACAATCTCTGCCAGGGCAGAGACCAGGGCGACTTCGCCCACAGGCATTGGCTCGCTGGAGGTGGGGGATCGCAGGGCGGGAAAGCAGCTGCTAATCCGCCTTAGTGGAAGCGAAGCACCGTGGCCTCGGGAACCTGCAGAGGAAAATAAGAAAGGAAAGGAATCCCCAGCTGGGAAAAGCCTCCCTGGACGTGCGGGTCGAACACCAGCGAAGCGTTGAAGGGAGGCGGTAGGCCGGAGGAGGCGGTCAGCAGAGAGGAGCCCAGCGCGCCAGGCAGGGGCTTAGAGATCCCCGGTGCTTCAGCCCCTGAAGCCGGCTTTGGCCTCACGGCCAAGATGCTGTCGATGCTGAAACTCTTTGACTTGGAACCTTTGGGGGAGCCGCTGGGGGCGGGGCGCAGAGAGGACCCCAGGTGGTGTACCGGGTAGTGTACCGGGCGCTCCAGCTGGCCGCTCGCCACTGCTCCTGCGTCCTGGATTGTGCGGTCCGCGTCGGGGTCCCGGAGCTCAGGGCCAGGCCAGGGAAGGAGCGCCGACCGCGCGGTGCCTCCCGCCGCCGGGGACTGGGAGCGATCCGGCTCGTGCATCGGGCGTGCAGTGGCCAGGTTCGGTGACCCTACGTCGCAGCCCACCTCAGATTCCCGCGGCTCGACCCGGGTGCGCTTGGCCTCTGGGGAACCCGCGGCGGGTTTGGGCTTCCTCTTCCTGCGCCTGTAATTGCCGTTCTCAAACATGTCCAAGCAGCGGGGGTCCAGGGTCCAGTAGCTGCCCTTGCCCGGCCGCCCCTTCTCACGTGGCACTTTCACGAAGCACTCGTTGAGCGACAGGTTGTGGCGGATGCTGTTCTGCCAGCCTTGGCGGTTGTCGTGGTAGAACGGGAAGCGATCCATGATGAACTGGTAGATGCCGTTCAGTGTGACCCTCTGCTCGGGAGCGTCCTGGATCGCCATGGCTATAAGCGCGATGTAGCTGTAGGGCGGCTTCTGCGGGGGCTCGACGCGGCCCGGGCCGGCCAATGCAGTCGCAGGGGCGAAGGCCAGGGGCAGCCCGGGCCTCTCGGGGCTGTACACGTACAGCAGCGGCGAGGCTGCCAGAGCGGCCAGCGGGGGACTGAAGAGGTGGCTCATGGCGACCGCAGCCTGTCTCTGTTCCACCGGGAAGTCCTAGGGACTTTGCCCTGCGCCAGGGCCCTCCTGGGGAGCCCTCCGTGCGTCTGCCCTGCGATCTGCCGCTCTCCCCAGCCGCTGCGCGCTCTGTCCCTTCTTCATGGCTTTAAAAATGTTAAATAATTGTTGTAAGTTTGCTATTATGTGTTGACTTAGCGCTGGAAAATAAATTGTCTATGATAAACAGTCCTTGTGTTCTCAGCCCACCCACATTAATTAAAATTTCATTGCTGAAAATCTCCCAGCTCTTCCCTCCACGTGTCTTTTTGATACCAGCCAATCGGTTTCGGGACTAGTCTTCATTTGTTTATAGAATTAGTCTGTTGATAAGTCCGCCCACCCAAGTTGAATCAAGCTGTGTTTATTTGGAAAAATTTCCGGGCACCCAATATATAAACGCACTGATCTGATGTTTGAAATACCACGTCCACCCCTTGACGCTGTAAGCACACAGTCAGCGAGGCAGGATGTGGAGGGACGGGTGGCTCTCCCCAAGCTGGGTCTGCTAGGCCAAGAAGGAAGGATGGAGATGGGGGGGGGGGCAAAGGGGTTCACTGTAATCTGGTCTTGGGGATCCTCCCACAAAAGATCTTTTATTTCCTCAAGCTTAATTGGCAGTGTAGAGACAGCACCCTCTTCTGCATTTCGGGAACTGGGAAGACACTAGACACACCCCCCACGGAGTAGCGCACTCCCTAGGGGACTACTGTCCCAGAGGCCCCACCTAACGGGGCTCTTGGAGACTCAAATGAGTGGATCTCAGTGGTCAGCCTTTTTTGAGGGGGAGCAGACAGCTCTGGAAAGCTGTGGATGGGCGGAGTACCTGGTCCCTACCTTGGCCGCAGGGCTGTAGAATGCGGAAACAACTCCCCTTAGAAAGAGCGGAGGAGGGGCGGAAACAAGGTCCCTTGGTCTGGCTAAGGTTGCTAGCAAGGCATACCGTATGGGGGGGGGGATAGCGGGGGAGGGTGGCAGCTGGCTGGGAGCTGATGTTCGTGAATGTGGGTCTTTAGCTCCATACTCTGTACTTTCCTGTTTATAACAAGGAGGGGGGTTACAACAGCTTTACAAGTGTGCACAGCTGCTTGGTGATTACATGAAGCATTTGTAAAGCCTGCATGCTGGTCCCACCCACCCACCCACCCAGGGGTGTAAGCATCCCCGACCCGTCTCCTTTTACATTTACGTCCAGCTTTGAATCCAAACTCCCAGAATGATGCCGGTTCCAAAAGGGGTATCTCTCCAAGGAGCCTCCCTCCTGAGGGGTAGGGATGCAGGTTAACCTCGAGTGACCAGTCTCTATTCATGATGTCTGCACGAGAGTGTTCTTTGAAAGTGGAAACTGTGTCAAGATCTGGGTTAGAAGCTAGCCCCCACCCCCTTCTCCAGTAACTTGCTAAAGAAGAGGGAAGTGTTTGGTGGTGTGATGGGTAAAGAAATAGTCGCTGCCACCCACTGGAAGGGGGAGATACACTGAGGCTTGGACCAGTGGCTGGTACTCATATGGCCTCTGAATATGGAGAAGTGGAGTATCGATCTTCCTACTCCAAGGAGAGGAATTTAGAATATAGTCTTCGTGTTTAAGATGTCCTAGCATCCCACCACCACAAAGAAGCCAGCAAGGGACCAGAAAAATTTTGCTTCTGCTTAGAAAAACAAAAACAAACAAACAAACAAACAAACAAACACACACCGATTTTGGTGAAAGGTGGGCCTGTGTTAGGGTCCAGCCCTCCTCGATTCTATCTCCGTCTATGGTTTCAACATTTCTAACCTGAGTTCAGCAAGCAGCTCTGGCTACTGACCTAGGTCCTGGGGAGCGATTGATGCCCAGAGGGTCGGAGTGTGTTTCTGGCGGAAACCCAGCCTTTATCCCAGAATGCCCCTCTAATTCTGGGATGAACGGTGTGAGCAACCTCACCTTTGCAACCGGTTCCCTCGCTTCTGCACTCCCTTTAGCAGACCCAGACCCAGAGGTAAGCAACTGTGACTGTAAAACTCCCTCCCCCACCTCCGCAGTCCCCGCAAGTCCCAGAGCTCTCCAAGACCCCAAGTCTAGCGGGCACCCTCGGCCGGTCCGAAAGGCGGGCCCTGCTGCGCTGTCCGGGCGCCTCTTCCAAACCCTAAGGCATTTCTGAACTCGAGTCTCAAGAATAAACACCGCCCACTTTAGGCGTGGGCTGGTTGCCGGCGAAGACACGCCCTGCAGGTGGGCGGGGCACAAACCCTAAAGGGGGAAACCTTTAGAAACCTCCAGTGGACTTGCACCAGCAGTTTGGAGGCGCAGGGCCTGCAGTTGGCAGCGTCCGCAGGGGCCTGGAGCTGGTGCACTCGGTCCGGCTCCGGGCGCTGTGTGAAGCCTGGGCTCTCGGATGACACTGAGCTTTTCTTAGCCCTAGAGGGCCTGCTCTGGGGCGACCCTCGCGCAGAGGCACGGTCCAGCCTTTCCGGGGACTGCGATGCAGAGGACCGGAGTCCGGAGTCCGGGAGTCTAGGAGCGGATGCGCCCTCGTGCGGAAGCTTAGTCTTCTGAACGCCGACCTGGTTGGGTGGGGGAGCCAGGGAGGAGTGGGTGTTGCCGAGAAGAGAAGGGGTTCTAAGCAGGTTCCTTAAGTATCCAACCCCCATAACCGCGCGCGCGTGCACACAAACACAGAGGAGGGGGTTTCTACGTATTGGGAAGTCAGTTGGAGGCAGCCACCTCCCTTCCAGGAGAAGAACCCCATGCTTCTCAGACCAGACACTAGGGAGCAGAAATGGGCAGTGGTTTCTGCGTGGGATGACAGCCACACAGTCCCATTGCCGGAACAAAGCGGATGTCCTCTCCCTCCCAGAGATTATGAGGAGGAGACAGGCCCTTCAAGACTCAGCGTGAGCGCTAGGGTCTTCTCCCACTGCCCCCCAAGGCACACCCAGAACAAAGCAGGCCCATCTGTATTCTCCCAGTGACCTCAATTCTTTTTCCATTCAGGAGCACTGGGCCTCTGATCTTACCTACTGTACTGTGTTTGGATTCGGGACTCTGGACGAGTCACCTTAATGACAACGTAAAACCCATTAGACGCTGGGGTGGTGGTGGCAGCAGCAGCTGATTTCAGATCTAGAGCAGAATGTGGGGGTGGGGCCTGCCTCTCTGGCCTTTAGGGAGTTCACAGGCTCAAGACACCTGCTAAATGAAGCCACCTTCTTTCTCCCACAGGATTAATAATAAATGACACAACATGGAGTTCTTTATGCTTTCCTGTCACTCTCCAAGAGAGCACAGACAAACTCAGACAGTTCGTATTGTATCTGTTGCATTAATAACTTTTTAAGACTTATTTTAAAGCCGGGTGGTGCACATCTTCAATCCGAGCACTCGGGAGGCAGAGGCAGGCTTATCTCGGGTAGTTCGAGGCTAGCCCAGTCTACACAGAGAAACCCTGTGTTGGGGGGTTGGGGAGGAGGGGACTGTGGACAGATCATCATGACTAATGTGTACTGAGCCCCAGTGTGCGCTGTGTGATTGTGTGAGGTGTTTGTATTAAATCATTTCACCCCTACAATGAAGAAGCCTTGAGCATCTTGCCATGGCTACTCGGGAAGCTGAGGCAGGGCAATCCCACATTCAAGGCCTGTCTTGGCTAACTCAGTGAAACCCACTCTCAAATTTAATTTTAAAAAAGGAAATTAGGAATGGGGGGGTGGGTATCGCTCAGCCGCTACAATGCTCGAATAGCATTCAGGAAGCTTACATAAATTAGACACACTGGGCCTATGCCAGCAATCTCAGCATCTAAGTGATAGAAGCAGGAGAGTCAGAAGTTCAAAGTCCATCCTCAGGTACATGGTGAGTTTGGGGTTAACCTAGGCTACATGAAGTCCTGTCTCAAAAAGGAAGGGCTGGGGCTGGAAAGAGGACTCCTTGGCTAAGAGCGCTTAATCTCAAGGAGTCTGGCTCTCAGCACCCACACAGGGTGCCTCACAAGCTAGTAACTCTGGCTCCAAGGACAGAACGGAAGAGTAATAAATGACATTTTAAATAAAGGGGCTGTCGGGAGAGTAATGTGACACGTGTCCAGCCTGTGAGAAACCCTGGATTCAAATCTCAGTGATACACAGATGGACAGACAGACACACACACACACACATGCATACGCACAAAAAATTTAAAGGAGAAACATTTGTTATTCCCATTTTCAGACCAAGAAACTGAGGCTCAGTGTGTTAACTTAGCTCTCCCACAGAGACCTATCCCACAGACAGGGTCAAAATCACATTACAACTGACACCCTGTATGTGGCACTCAGGACTCCTGTGAAAGATCCCTCCCTAACCCTCTCAGTCTATGTGAAAGACAAACCTGAAGTACCCACCCATTTCACAGAGCATGAAACTGAGACTAAGCCACAGAGAACTCCCCAACTACTGCTGGCTGGTTTGTCCTCAGAGTTGGAAACAGGGAGGCCTAGGTGCTTAGGTGTCCTCAGGAGGGTGAGGAAGAGCAGAGGGGGAAAGGAATGGGAGAAGTATGCAGCCCAGTGTTGGGGGCCTCAGATCACCCCTAAATCCTCACTTACAAACATGGAAGGCTTTCTGCTCTTCCCCCTTCCCCTTTGGAAAGGGCCAAGCAGAGAGGAGTGTCTGCCCCTTCCGGGGGTGTGTAGGTGGGAGTGGGGTCTGAAGAAAAGAGAGGCTGGGTCAGCTGATGCTATGTGGGGCCCAGGGAGCAGAGCAGGGGTTTCCAAATGACATTTATTTATAGAGCACCTTGTTCCCAGTGAGGATGGGAAGGTCCCCAAGGCGGGCCTCCTGGGCGCGTCCAAGTTCACTACCCCACCCAAAGCCATCCAGATAGGCAAGATACATGGTGGGCATTCCTCTGAGAGGCCGACAGAGTTAGAGTTGGAACTGACCCATCATAACTCTATTTCACAGTCCTAAGAAATATCACCTAAGAAACTGGCCCCAGAGCTTGAGGGAATGGGATGAAGTTATGGAGCCTGGAATGTTGCTGGGCTTCAACTGCAGACAGATTCCCGGGGAGGCAGAGTGCCTGGGGAATAGCCAGGCACTCTGGGCTGGAAGGCCAAGGCTGTCTGACGGCCATCCAGGCTTCTCGGACGAAGTGGCCAGAGGCTGAAGTCCGGAAAACACAAGGCAGAACAGGGCAGGTCAAAACCTCCTGCTACCGAGCCCTACCTCTTTGTAACTCCGGAGTCTGTGCCTCCGCTACTGCCCCTCCCGGCTCTGTGTGCCCTCACGGCCCGAGGATGGATTTGAACACTTAGAAAGATAGACACCCCCCAAAAGACTAGGCTCCACACAAGAACAATACCCGCGTGTCTTTCTGCTGCCATCCGTGCACAGGGGTGTTGAAAGGAAGGCTGGTGTACATTAAAGGTGCATAGCATCTTCCCAGGCACTGTACCCAGCCGGTGGCCGCCAACCTCCTAAACTCTGGAAGCCCGCTAGCCCACTTCTTTGCAAGCCTGTCTCAGAAAAGCAAACATTTCAAAGGCCTTGGCTATGGAGGGCAGGAGAGAAAGGGGGGCAGGGAGTGCTTCTCGAGAGTTTGGGAAAGCATTTCAAATATTCAGAGCAGGATGGCTCTGGGGGGATGGGGGTGGGAGATGGTTCTGACCCAGTCCGGTACTCCACCTTAATCAGAAATCGGACTTCAGATGTCTCCATACCTTGCTGAGCCACCAGCTGACCCATCTTCGGGCCACCACGGACCTGACCTTGGGAGTGAACAGACAGTGGCAGGTGGCACAGCAGTATGGGACAGTTTTGGGGATCCTTCTCAAGACCTAGTCCTGTGCTGGCTGTGACACATGGTCTACACATCTTTATCTATACTTGTCTGTTTTGGTTTACAGCAAAGTTGGGAGATTTCCGCTGCCCCCTCCCACCTGTGGATTTGGGAGCAAGAACAAGGGATGAAGGAGAAGGCGTCAGCCAACAGACCTCTATGGCAGGGAGGGTGCTGGAATCACCTTTCCACACTGTTCACCAGCCTTTCCCAGATCCAGGCAGGAGAGCCACAGGGGAAAGGACCCTGAAGGGTCCACGAGGCAAGCACAGGTACCCCCCCCCCACCTCAGATGAACCCTTCCTTTTCAACTGCTTCTAACCTTTGACCTTCATTTACCTCAGTAAAAGGGGGTTAAGAATGACGAACTGGTCAGTCTCAGGATCCCTGGTGATGCCAGGCGACTAGGGTTCATGTTTTAAGATGTCAGTTGAACTCCCAGTTGGACACATCCTAGACCAAAGTCTTCCTCAATTTTTCATTCGACCACCTGAGTCAGAGAGTGAGGGCTGTGGATCCAAGCTGGTTTGGGGAGAGGTACGGGCAGGGACTTCACGATCAAGCACTTCCTGAAAATTTCGGCCTAAGAAGGCAATGGTGGAGCAACATTCCCTCCAGCCAAAGTGCCTGAGTCCGGAGCGATCGCCTTTCGTGGATCCGTCTTCGAAACTGGACTGTGTTTGATTAGTGCACCTGGTTAAGGCCAGCCAGCACTTGGGACAAAACCACATGAAGGTTTCCGCCAGTTTCTCTGGGTTTGCTTTCGTTTTTTACCTGCCGTATCTTTGTGATTGGCCCAGCCCCATCATCTTCTTGAGCAGAGGTTATCAGACAAGGCTGTGTTCAGTGAAGAGCAGAATCACCCTGGCAGAGACTGCCCTAGGTGGGCACTCCAGGACTTCCATCTCAGAACTCCTTGCCCCTTTTTCCTGGAATGCTCTGGACTGGACTTGCCAGCACAGAGCCAAGAACAACCAGTGTCCCCGTACAACTTTTAGTCCAAAAAGTATCCAGCTTTCAATAGTGGCTGTAGTGACCCCCAATATTGTGGCCCCACCATGCCTCCTTGCAGCTGGCTGGGTGTGTGTTGGGGGGCAGCACATTCTGGTTTATCTGGAGTGGACCTGAAGCCCCTAATCTTCAGGTGCCAAAGGCTGGGCCAAGCTGGGTTGCTAGCATGTGAGCTCAGAGTAAACCTTAGGAATCTGACCTTCTGGTAACTATCCTTCTCCTCCTTGATTGCCCTGAGGAAGCAACGCCCTAAGAAACAACTTTTCCCAGGGCCGTGTTTGAAAGCCCTTGAGTAGGGCCTGTTCCGGGGGCTTTTCTCTAAGCTACCTACTCCAGAATGGCCCTCTGTAAAAAGCTCCTGCACACATAACCTGGGACAGTCACAAGGCACCAGGAGTTCTGAATCTTAAGATGGGGGCAGGCTTTCAGGGAGGCACCGAAAACATCTGGGAAAGCAGAGAAGACAGCTGGCTTGGAAGCAGCTCACTTCTCCTGGGGCAAGAGGTTTGAAGAGAGCCATGCAAAATGAAACCAGCGTTGGGAGGGGACCAGAGATCTTCCGATCCCTTCCTAAGCTAACTGCTCTGCTCAGGAACCAAGATATACCTGGCCTGTCCCCCTCCACCGCACCCAAGTTCAGCCCTCAGTTTCCCCACTTTATGGAAGGTCAGTGACCGCATTCTGGCACTGCAGGTGGAAAGATTATCTTATATACACAGGGAACATTATCAGAATTTGAACCTCCCGTAACTCTATTTCAAAACAGAACAGATATAAAACTTGCAGTTTTAACAGTAACACGATATACGTGTTACAGTGGCCACCACTGAGCTAAGCAGATGACCTGCAAAAGCACCCCCCTTCCCTCTGGCCAACATGCTCTGTATAGAAATAACTTCCATGAGCACGGTACAGGTTACCGACTGGGGTGAAAATCCGTGACACACGCCTAAAGTCCAACACACAGGCCTGCGATAGGTAAGAAAGAGACAACCCCCAGGTACATTTAGCAAGGTCTGTCCCCATCTATCGTCCTTTCTTTACTTCTTTTTAAAAAAGAAATGAGATATCAGAATCAAAAAGAAAAATAGTCTCCCTGTTATTTAGCATACTGAAAACCAGAGCCAGTTCAACACTAAAATACCGTGCTCTTGAGAGGGCACGGTGGCCTTTCTACCACAACTGGGCTGAATATTTAAAGCCCAAATTGAGATATAAATCGGACTGAAATTCACTTCTAATCTGATCCCATAGTCAGCCCTTAAATACCAGAGACCAACCCTCTTTGCCTCTTGCTGGCACGCTTAAAGCCCCAATGGGGGAAAGAAGTCCGCATCTAAGGAACTGGAGGGAGCATAGGACTCACCCAGGCTCCGGCTATGTTGCGGTTAGCAAGCTGCAGACCGTTTGTCCTTTCTCTGTTTCTCCCCTAAACAGAGGACAGCTGGACACCGAGAGAGACAGAGTGACACCATTTTGTTTTGACAATTGGTAACAGTTTTCTGCATCCCCCCCCACACACACACCAAAACACTTTGTTAACAGGCCAGCTTGTTACCCTCAGGCAACCCTGTCCATGTGTGGAGGGAGAACAGTTTCTCAGATTGCCTTGAGCAAAAAGGAAAAAAAAATTCCAGGATGGGATATTTCAACAAACCAAGAACCCTTTCTATTACTAAATGAGAGCTCGTTCCATTGTCCTGTGATCTGTATACGAATTCAAGTACCAGGCCACCTGCGCCGTAAAAATAATCACAACTGGGTTTACTACAACTTCCTTTTGAAAATTCAAGGACACAAAGACACCATCGGAACTTTGGGCAGAAGAACAACGTGGGTTTATTTTAAGGTAAATACAACACTGAGATCACAGAAGACAAACACAGATGAAGTTGAAATTTTAAAGTCTCTTTGTGTGTTTTAGGAATACTCCAGATGGCGTCTACTGTACAAAGCCATGCGCTTCCTAAATAAAAAGTATCCAATACTTAATTTCGTTATCCAACAACAACAAAAAAATAAATAAATTATTTTCTTGTTTTGTAAAAGACCTTCATTTGTGGGGGAAAAACCTATTTTATTATGGTACTGTGGGGAGAAAAGACCCACACAGGTTTCTTGAATTCAATTTGGCAGTAACAGTTGGGCAAGATGAAACCTTATCCAGTGGACACAACTTTAAATATTATATTAAAGGCTCTGGGTAACAACGAACTCGCCTGGTTACAAATCCGCACTCGTTTACAGAAGGCACCTTATCCGGAGAGACCTCTTGAGCCCGGGGAGAGTCTCCACAGAAGTCATTAGGGGGTCCCTGTGGGGTTTGGTCCATAAACCAATCTATTAAAACCCCAAGGGGAGCAGGCGCAGCATCCGGGCAGGGAACGGGAATTAAAAAAAAAAATAAATCGGTATTTCGTTTTGCTGTGCTGCATCCCGGTTAGAGGGACTCTCTGGGATCTCAAACTGAGCTGCGGAGAAGTTACCTGCGAGATGCACGGAGCTCTCTGCTCCCGGGTCTGAGAGAGGGGCGCGTTCGGTCGCTTTTTGCGGCTCTGTCGAAGAAGGTCCCATGGGGAGGTGAAGCCGGTGCGGGCCTGGGGCTGGAGCGGACTGGACGCCTTAATATTTGGTGCAGTCGTAGGAGTAGGGGGCTGCATGGCGGTAGAGGGACGGCGTAGCTCGGTAGGGCAGCTGACAGCTCGCATTGCTCACCTGGGACTCCCCGAGGGTCGAGTTGTCCAGTCCTAGCCGGTGCGAGTTGAACATCTCCCGGACATTGGGGAAAGTTTGCTGTTGGGTCGCGAACGTGTGGCCGGGGAGGTGGCTCAGGTCCCCGCCGTGGTTCAGATACCAGGAGGTGGCCTGGGTGGCGGGCTGCGGCGCGGGAGGGGGCTGCGGGGCGGGCGGCGGCGCCTGCGGGTGGAGGTGACTGTGATGCTGGTGGTGGTGGCCCGAGGCCCCCAACGCACCCTCCTGACCCGCTGCGAGGTTGAGGGCGCCGAGCGGGGAGCCGGGGCCGCTCGGGTGGTCCGACAGAGCCTCGTCCAGCGCGGGCGGAACGCACACGTGCGCAGGCCGCTCGGCCCCGGTGTACAGACTCATAGCCCGCATGCTGCACTGGTAGCCCGCGGAGCCCGCAGCCTCCAGGCCCTGCGCGCACGGCTGTGCGTAAGCGGCTGGTGGAGCTGCGGCGTATGGCAGCGCCAGCGGTGGCACCACCAGGCCGGCGCGCGCGGCCGCTGGGCTCAGATCGCCGCCCGGAGGCGACGTGCGCAGCGTCATGATGGTCTCCACGCTGAAGCCGGGCAGCCCGTTGGGCGCGGCGGCGTGGTGCTCCGGCAGCGAGCCGTCTGGGGAGCCGGCAGGCGTGGAGGCTGAGCTGCGGGGACTGGCTTGCAGCGCGCCCTCGGGACTCAGCGTCTCCACCTTGGTGATGACCGGCAGCGCGGGTGACGCCGCCTCGCTCTTGACCACCACTTTCTTCTCGGCCTCCTTGGGCCCGTCAGCTACCGGGGTCCCTGTCGGGGCGCCTTTGGCCGAGGCAGGGGGCGGCTCCTTGAGGTGGGCCCGCTCCTCCTTATCCTTGGGCACGTCCTTCTTCTTGAAGCGCCGCCGCCGCCGCAGGAAGCTGCCGTTCTCGAACATATTGTAGGAGTCCGGGTCGAGCGTCCAGTAGCTACCTTTGCCTGGCTTCTTGTCATCGCGCGGCACCTTCACGAAGCACTCGTTGAGCGACAGGTTGTGGCGGATGCTGTTCTGCCAGCCCTGCTTGTTCTCGCGGTAGAAGGGAAAACGGTCCATGATGAACTGGTAGATGCCGTTCAGGGTGATCTTCTTCTCCGGCGCGTTCTGGATCGCCATGGTGATGAGCGCTATGTAGCTGTAGGGCGGCTTCACCAGGTCCTTGGGCGCCGCGGGCTGGTGGTGGTAGGGCGCGTAAGAGCGGCCCATGCCGGCGCCGTACTGCTCCGGGTGGCCGGAGTAGACGCCCATGGGGCTGGCCATGCCGCCGTAGCTGCCCGCCGCCCGGTAGTAGTTTTGCTCGCTCAAGTAGGGTACCACTCCCAGGGCGTTGGGGTCCGACACCGAGTAGCGCGCCTGCATGCTGCGTCCCAGACGCCCGGCCGCCGCCTGCGCGCACCGACTGCGGCCCGCGGGGAGCGAGGCCCGGAGCAAGAGAGCAGGAAGGGACGGAGCGATGCGGGCAGCCCTGGCTCGGGGCAGCCTCGCGGGCCACGCGCGCTGGCGCTCGGGTTCAGCCGACCGGGCGGATCAGCATCCTGGAGGGCGCACCCCGGGCGGCCCGGCTGGCCGCGCGCTCTCGGACCGGCGGATGGAAGCCCTGAGCTGGCGGCACAGACGCCACGCGCGACCGTGGAGCTAGACCAGCCCTTCGGAGTGCTAGAAAAGGAGACAGCGGCTCTCGGGGCTCCGCCAGGAGAACGGCAGCCCACAGTGTCCGCGAGCTGGGATCCGGAGAGGCTGCGCGGCCGAGCCCGGAAAAAGAAGCGAAGTCCCTTTTAGGGATTGGGAAAAGTTTCAAAAGTCTTCTGGCTCAAAGCGAGTTTTTACTTTCTTCAGGCCGCGCCCCCTCCAGGAAGTTTGCACCAATCATCTGGCAGCTCTAGGAAGGATGGCACCAATCAGAACGAGGAGCGCCTGAATCCGTCGGCTCTAAGACCCAGCTGCTCTTAGCCAGCTTGCCCCCCCCAACCCCAGCTCAAGTTAACCTGAGGACTTTTAAAAATGAGTTACATCTTATTAAATTTTATTTTATTATCACATTTTGTTTAACGAGACCACGTGCCCAGAGCAAAAAATAAAAACCCGTTCCTTTGCAAAACAAAAAGATGATTAGTTTGAAATACAAAATTGAATTGATGGAAGTTGGGCGAAGATCTGCCCCCAAGACCTTGTAAGTAAGAAAGAGCCTGGAGATTTTTTCTTTAATTATTGGGTGAAAAGGCGAATAATTAGACTTATTAATTATCGAGGCCTAGTTGTAATGGGTTCAGAGCAAATGGACTGAGTGTGTGGGGCCTGTTGATCGCAGTGGTGAATAATCCTAAGGACGTTTCCAGGTCGGAGTGTTGAGGATGAGCCCACAAAGGAGGCCGGGTTGTAGAATTCGGTTGCACTCGCCTTCACGAGGGGGTCGGGCTGGGAAGGAAGGTTTGGTGGGAAAGCCAAGCCAGCAAGATAACAGCTAAGGAGCAATTGGTCCTCGCTCTTCACTGAGGCTTAGGTGATCGATCTGCGTCTCCAGTCCATTACCTGGGGCTCGGGGAAGCGAGTGAACCTAACAATTGCTTTCCTGGTCTCCTCTCCCCACCCATGCCACCCGTTCCGGCTGCTCTCTCTTCTCCGTACCTATGAAAGCGCTGCCTAAAGGCAGCCAGCCCCCAGGAGCTGGTGTTCCCGTTCGGTGTTGGGAGCCCCAGGCCTGCCTTCCACCCCGGCTTCGCCGCTGGAGACGCAAAGGAGTGCGGCACTGCGTGGCTTCCGACCCGCTTCCTTAGCCAGTGCTGGGCCCAACGAGGATCCCACTCTGCGGCCAGCATCTTTGGGATCCCGTAAATTGACCATAGTTCAGGCTGTTTGTTTGACTGAGTTTTGATTAGGTGAGTTGAGGATCAAGAGCTCCTTAGAGGGCCTGGTAGCTGAAGGATTTTTTCGTTGGCAGCCTTGCCGCACAGCGACACCGAGTTCCCCCGACCTTCAAGCTTGCTCCTTCCCTCTAGGAATCCCCGGGACAGTTTGTTTATTTGTGGACTGGTTATTTATTCCTTCAACACCTCCAGTCTTCATCGGATCCCTGCTCGTCCGCTTCCTCAGAAGCACTGAGAGGTCCCTACGGAAAGGCTCTATGCCTTGTAGAACCTTCTGGAAGTCGTTGGTCCGGTTGGGCAGGGAAGAAGGCGACAGATAAAACATGTGTTTCAGCCTCTCTTCTTCTCCGACCCCCACCCCCCATCCCCACCGCCGTTAGATTTTCCACTAAAGGCTGTGAGAGAGTAGAACTCCTTTTCAGCTTTGACACGGTGGGTGAGGAGACTTTAGTGACATTACACGGCTTAACATCGGAACAGCAAAATAAGTATTTATGCGTATTATCTTTGACTCGATGACCAGAATTTAAAGGAAAGGGCAGAACTGGGGCCCCTGACCTGGATGGAGTATCTTGGGAAACACATTTTTGTGGCTGCTGTTCTGGATTCTTTTTTTGGCTAATTCCTCCTCTCCCCTTTAAATTCAAAATTAGGGTTCCCGGGCGCAGGTTGGGAGTGGGAGCAGATCTGGGTAGGGGGTTAAACCTTCTCTACTCTCATGGTTCCACTAAGAGTTATTGTACCGATGCCCCTAGTGTATTTGTGTTCACTTTCAAAAAAAGTGACTGTGACAGAAAATGTCTTGCCCCTCATGAAACGCGTGACAGGTAGTGTTGAGTTTTTCTTGCGATGTTGCTGAAAATTCCACTCATTGATCGAGAAACACTCCCCTCCCCGGCCTCCATGGCCTTCCTGCAGGGGCACAATTTACTCTGCTTTTATGAGGTGTGTGTGTGTGTGTGTGTGTGTGTGTGTGTGTGTGTCCGTCCATGTTAAACAGCCTTATCAAAGCAAGAGGCAGAAACTGAACGCCTCAGACTATGAAATCTAAATTACCGAAGGCCACTTTATGCCTGCGTATACCCAAATTGAAACCCAGTGTCTTCTTAAAAGAACATTGGTTTAATTCTCAGATGTATCAACCCACACCCCCTCTCCGAAAGAAAGGGTGGGGGCTCCCGGAGAGGCACAGAGAAGTTGTAGGGCTATCCCTTTGCTCTGGACCTGGGCTTCTCGCTTCTGTGGAGCACTGAGAGAGATGTTTGTTCCGCTTTCTAAAACAACACTTTGCACACACACACACCTGGACTTGGCAGGAACCAGGTCCTGGCTCCTGCAGCCTGCAGAGGCCTCAGCTCTCTAAGACTTGCTACATTCTTGCTTATTGCCTGTTCCTTCTCTTTCTTGTCTTGTTGTCAACGAGTCGAAGGCAAATCAGACCCCAGAGGGCCCTGTGTGTTTGCCAAATAATAAGCGATGAAAAGGGCAGGGAGGTACCTCCCCCGCTTCCCGCCGGCCCTTCTTCCTCCGCAGGCGTCTCGGCTTCATCACCTGGAGGCGCTTGGCGAATACTCCGTGGGTGGTGGTGCCATCTTGAGGCAGGTTGTGGAACTACAACAGAAAGGGGTAGAGGAGGAGCGAGGGAAGACAGACAGGTTTGGTTCTAATGAAGTTGCTGACACCTTGTGGACACGACGACGCTTTGCACTGCAAGAATAAAGCCTGAGAAACCCAGGAAGAAGGTGCCTGGAACTTGGCTTACAAAAAGTCATTTTCCGAATGATGGGACTCTGGCCAGCTCGAGCGTGGCAAACATGGCTCTGGTAAGCCTTACCCTTCTCTCTCATTCCCTCTGCCTGGCTAAAAACCGTTAAACTACATTCCTAAAGCTAGCCCTGAAGGCCTATTTCTTTCTATGGCCACTTCCTCCTCCCGAGTCTGATTACCAAGGTCCAGACAGCAAAGTACTGAAGTCGTGCCATCAGAAGTCCCTGTTCGTTCACCTAATTAACATGCCCAGTCAAAACATCCTAGCCAGTTCTAACACAGGACTCCATTTTTTCCTCTTCTTTAAAGTTATACCCGCAAGGTCATTGACTGCTGTTTCTTTGCCTGAGTCAGAAAGCAGCCACTTTAGCCTTTCTTCTCCACCCAGTAAAGGATTTCTTTGCGAAAACAGGTGTTTGGGGGGCGTGGTTTATACCTAATCTGGGGTCCAGGAGTGCGCCTCCACTGGCAGGAGTCTCTTTCACTGAAGCTTTGCCATGTGTCCAGGCTGAGAGACAGAAACATCTTCAAGACTTCTGGAAGTTTGCAGAGAAGCAAGGAGGTTCTTCCCATGGATGGTTAGAAAGCCTGATTCACCTCACAGGGTTGTCGAACAAATTGGCTACTCCCTGCTGAGGTGTGTGGTGGGGGAGAGCTGGGAAGTTGAACAGAGAGCTGACTGTTCAGATGCGTGCTGAAAGGCTGGGTCTGGAGACTTCTGCTTTTCAGCCCCAGCCTGGACCAAGGCAGACAAGCTAGAAGCAGATTTTGTTCTCAACTCTCTGTTCAGCATCCCCTGGGCCCGGGAGATGCCTTCAGTTTTTGGAACCAGATGGCAGAAGAGTCCCAAGTTCCCAAAGCTACTTAGATCTGACCTGTGAGTTAGACCCCTTCCCATGGAGACAGGGTCTTGCTACGTAGGTACACCTGGTTTTGTTTTCTGGGTGCGGGGATTAAACGTGCACACCACGCCCCGGCATCAGAGTTGCTATTAGTTGTTTGATTGGTTGGTTGATTGAGACAGCATTTCTCTTGTGTCTGTGTAGCCCTGGCTGCTCTGGAACTCTCTGTAGACCATGCTGGTCTCATACTTAGAGATCTGCCTGCCTCTACCTTCTGAGTGCTGGGACTAAAATGTGTGCTACCACCACCTGGCTTCAGTGCTATTTTCTTTTGGATTGTTTGTTTGTTTGTTTGTTTGTTTGTTTAATGTATGTGAGTACACTGTTGTCCAGAAGAGGGCATCAAATCCCATTACAGATGGTTGTGAGCCATCATGTGGTTGCTGGAAATTGAACTCAGGACCTCTAAAAAAAAACCTTTCTCAGGACAAAAGTCTCGGTCCTTGATGGATCCTAACTCATTCTAGTGAGAATTTTCCAGAAGTTGCCAGGGTGAAGAAAAGGATGATGGTGGAAGTTCCAAAGGACATCAGAGAACCCAGAGACTCCATGTCATGCTCCATGCTGGATGGCAGAAAGCTTAACAAAGGACAGGTCTGAGGGACTCGGAATCCAGAGTGTGCCCTGGACAGCCATCTTCCCCGGGTTAAGATTCCTGAGTGAGATAGGACTTGTGCTCAGGTAAGAACACGTCCTGCCTGTAGCAAGAACATGTCAAAATATTTAGGGTTGATGTTACAGACTCTGCAACTTTTAAAATATCCGAAAGGGGCTGTGCCATGGAGAAGAGCAATTGCCAGGCATTCAGATCCTGATTCCACCCCAGCACTGCTGAAGAAGACAGGGATAGAGGAAGGAAGGGAGGAAGAAGCAAAAGGAGGAGGGAGAGGGATGAGAGGGAGGGGGAGAAGGAGAGGGAAAAATAAGTACTCCACCAATGATGGGTGGGGTTTTAGCCTGTTTTCCAGCCTGTGATAAATACTCTGACCAAGGAAATTTCAGCTCACAGTTCCTCAATTTGCAGCAGAGGTAGCAATGGCAGCGTGGGGGAAGGGTACAGGGACAGGACAGGAGCTGCACACTGTAGCCACAATGAAGGGAGCCAGGGCGACTGCAGGGGTGCTGGTGCTCAGCTCTGCTCGGTTTCACACAGTCCAGGGCCCCAGACAGGGAATGTGATGCCCAGTATTGGATCCGCCTTCCCCCATTAATGCCTCCAAGATAATCCCCACAGACAAGCCTGAAGTCCCCTCTCCTAAGTAAGCCTAGAGTCTGTCCAACTGACAGTGGACACTAAGTATCACAGCTGCTGACAGGATAGGAAGAGGAGCCTCAGAAATGTAACAACATGTAACAAAATGGAGGCTTTTAAACTTAGGGACTCCGTTGTAGCAACTTTCCTATAAGTTAGGAAATTTTCAAAATCAAACTATCATTATAACTCGGAAAATAGAACACAAATACTACAGAAAGTAAAGGTCTTTCCACAGCAGTCAGTGAGTGGAGAGAATGTTCAAGAACCTCCCAGCATCCCCTCTCCCACTGTTCTGGGAGTTTTGAAGAATCCTGCCATGAATAGCTGTGACATTGTGAAGCCCTGTGACTCACCCTCCAGGCTAAATGGGCTACTGTGGGAGCCTGCAGCTCTGACTGGAAAGTCAGAAAAGACAAAGCTGCTGAGGTAGACATTGGATCTGGGATTCGGAACCTCCTGAAATCTTGAGATTGAGGATTCCTCGCTCTGACGATGAGCCACATTCAAAGTCCCCAACTTGGACTGGTGACTCAAGTGACCACAAGATGGACTCTGGGACAATAAGATGCTCATGGACTGGTTAGAGCAGGGGCAAAGAGGACCCCTGGGGATCAAGCCACTGCTTGGACCATGGCATCTGCTTTACCTTTAAGGGCAACATTAAAGCCAAAGTCACCCTCCCCTCACCCTGCTTCAGTCAGGACCCTCTGCAGCCCCACACACCTGCTGAGTCTTTGGCCTTCCAAAGCCTCCCTAGCCACCCTCTCTGAAGCCTCCATTGAGGACCCCCTGCCTCCCTCCCCCTCCACATATACACATCCCTTACCCCCTGTTCCGTAATTGTCAGCTACACCAGCAAGTGTGTATCTGCTTGTATCTGCTGCCAGGCCACACACAGTGGGAGAGGACATCAGGGCAAGGTAGACCCCATGCTGTCGGGATCCTTTCCTTTTTTAATTAAAAATGTTTTGCATTTATTTGTTTCGGGGAAGGGGACGTGCACCAGACTGACTTGCTGTGGTCGTAGGGCAGCTCCCCGGAGTCAGAAGTCAGCTCTGTTCTTCCACCATGTAAGTCCTGAACTCTGAGGCCTTGCTTCATAATCCAAAAGAAATAAACAGATGGCTGTTAAAACCTGCTGGAGGGGTGTTCTCTCTGTTTCCGGGGAAACATGTTAAATCTAAGATAGGGCTTCAGGAGAGTGGGCTAGGTAGCCCGGTGTCCACGCGGAAGGGTGCTGGTCAAAAGCCCAGGTCCCAGTCCTTTCTCTGAGGACAACCTGACATCGTATTGACAATTCTAGAAACCAGAGGACACCAAACGGACAGGACACTGCTGTCCCTCCATACTACACACTTCAGTCAGAGGCATTTGGGTTAAGAAAGGGCTCGATCGGTCAAATGCTTGCCTAGTAAGGAGCACCCATGTTAAAGAATAAAAATAAAAATCTGGGTATGTCAGTTGCACTTAGGGAGGAAGAGGAAGAGAAAAAGGAAGATGAGGTTTCGGGCAGGGCAGAAAAGCAAACATTTGCCAGGCATGGTAGTTCACAACTTTACTCCCAGCTATTGGAAGAAGAGGCAAGTGGGTGTGTGATTTCAAGGCCAGCCTGGTCTACATGACGAGTTGTAGGCCAGCCAGGGCTGCATGGTCAGACCCTGTCTCAGAAGAAGTGCACCATTCATTTTGGTGATTAGTGAACAGAAAGAGTGGAATGCTAACACACTTCATCCAACCAATGGGAGAATCCATGAGATGGCAGCCATGAGGCCACCTTTCCCAGCGAGGGAGCGGTTTGGGGAAGTCTTGTCAAGGTGCAAAGGTAAGCTGCAAAACAGACAGCAGGTCATTGACCCCCAGCCCCCATCCCCGACCAATCTGAGGCTGGGGTGTGTGGGGCTGGGTGGCCAAGGCAGACTTGTACACCCTCAGCCGAATCGGATGCTCCAAATGCACAGTATGGTGGGTGACTACAAGTTCACGTGGGCGTGCGGGCACACACACACACACACACACACACACACTTTATGAGACTGGAGCCGGATGCCAGAACGGGCATGACCAACAAGGCTGGAGATGGACAAGGCCAGTGGGTGTGTGTAAATGACCAATGAGGAATCAGAAGCTTCCTGGCCCAGCATATCTGCATTTCTGCTGTGCCTGGCTTACAACCCCCTTCATTTCAGGAGTGCTTTTTCTTTCCTTAATAAACAGTTTTTATTCTATAACTAACCACGTGTTCCTGGTACAATTCTTGGCAAAGGAAGCTGGAAATCCTAGATCCACCCCTATATACAGGTTTCCTTGTTAACCTTTAATTTCAAGAGATGTTTCTACAAGTACTATACATACCTGCATGTATGTTGGTATGTTCCATATAGTTTTGTGTGTGCATGATGTGTGTATATGAGCGCATAACACAGCCCAGGTTGTGAAGGTCAAAAGACAAGGGAGTCATTTTTCTCCTTCCACCCTGTGTGTGGGTCCGGAGGAATGAACTCAAGTTGTCGGGCTTGGCAGCAAGTGTCTTCACTCTCTGAGCCATCTCGTCGGCACTATAGTGTAATATGTTCCATACAGTACAAATGCATGCGTTTTGTGTGTGTGTGTGTCCCGGGAAGTCCCGCGCATCCATGTTCTAAGGAGGCTCCAGCAGTGGCCTCGAACTTCTAAGGCGTCCGGTGCTACTTCAGGTAATCCTAAACCTGGAACGGGAGCCCCGCCCACTGCACCATGCGCGCATGCGCGTGCATCGCGGGTACTTAGCTTCAGTGCGCAGGTGCAACGCGAAGCGCATGCGTCTGACGTCATCGGTGCGCCGACAAGCTCTACGGGAGGCGTCGCTCGGTGACGTGTTGGTCATGGAGGCCCGGGCGGGTGAGCAATGCAGAGGGCTATGGGGAAACCGAGGCTGGGACAGAGTGGTTGTCCCCGTTGCCCCCACGCGTAGGGAGGACAAGGCTTGGCCTGGGACGCCAAGGCTGACAGCGGGGAGGGAGGGTCAGTCTCGCCCTCACCCTGCCGGGCTAGACAGGTTTAAATCAGCCAAGGCTGGGGATGGCCGCTGGGTCGAGCACTCTCCTAGTAGATTCTCTCTGCCTGCGCTGCAAAGCGTTTTCAACAAGTAGGAAGTGACAGATTGGAAAGCATACATTGCTGGACAGTGGGGTCTGCTGATGCAAACGCTGTGTTAGGGCTGCGAGTGAGAGACAGAGACACGGTGGGGAAGGGTAAGAGCGTCGGTTGCTCAACAAGCCTATGCAGTGGCTCACAAGTCCAGTACCACGGGAAGGGATCTAATGCCCTCTGGCACCTGTATACACCACCCCGCAGGTTGCTCGCGGTGCACATATATAATAAATACATCTTTGTTTTCTTTTTCTTCGAGTCAGGGTTCTTCTGTGTAGTCCTGGCTGCCCTAGAACTCACTCTACTTCAGTCTGGCCTCTAAATTAAATGGCCTTCCGAGAACTGCGATTAAAGGCTTGCACCACCAAGGCACCGGCCATAAATAACAAAAAAGACAAATGTGCTTTCTATACACCAGCCTTGTGAGGTGTGTGAGGTCATTTGTTAGATTTAACAGTTTAAAAGGACAGGTTGGGGGTGTGACTCAGTGATAGGGTTCTCGATTAGCACACTTAACGCCTCAGGTTTGACCCACTGGATCACTAAATAATTCAAAAGACTACTGTCATAGTCAGGGTTTCTATTTCTGCACAAAATCATGATCAAGAAGCAGGTTGGGGAGGAAAGGGTTGGTTCAGCTTACACTTCCACATTGCTGTTCATCACCAAAGGGAGTCAGGACAGGAACTCAAGCAGGTCAGGAAGCAGGAGCTGATGCAGAGGCCATGGAGGGATGTTACTTACTGGCTTGCTTCCCCTGGCTTGCTCGGCTTGCTCTCTTATAGAACCCAAGACCACCAGCCCAGGGATGACACTACCCACAATGGGCTGGGTCCTCCCCACTTTGATCACTAGTTGAGAAAATGTCTTACAGCTGGGTCTCATGGAGGTATTTCCACAACTGAGGCTCCTTTCTCTGTGATAACTCCAGCTTGTGTCAAGTTGATACATAAAATCAGCCAGTACAACTACCTTCTAGCCAGACCTAGTGGCTTGCTTACACGTAACCCTTGCTACTTGGGGACTGAAGGAAAAGCCCTTCAGGTTCAAGCCTCATCTTGAACAGAGCAACGCCCTGCCTCAAAAAGGTGTGTAGCTCACTCATAGAGTGCAGGATCCCCTGGTACTGCAAAGAAAAGACTACAAATTAACTTCCAGCTAGGTTTTTACAGTATACTCCCGCTTCCTAGCAGAAAAGAAGGAACTTCTCTTAACTGATGAGGGAGCTTGAGGGAAATCTAATATTTTCAGTTATCTTTTTTTTTTTTTCTTTTCTTTTTTTCGGAGCCGGGGACCGAACCCAGGGCCTTGCACTTGCTAGGCAAGCGCTCTACCACTGAGCTAAATCCCCAACCCCTATTTTCAGTTATCTTAAGCTGGTCTGATGTGGTCACAAATTCCCAAGCATGTGGTGTCACAGTGGCCGGTGTGCATGTGCCCACGTGCATTGTGGGATTGCTTCTTACCAGCACGTCACAGTCCTCCGTCGTTATAGGAGATGTCTCCAAGCAAAGCATACGTGAACGGATTTGGGACTACATGGAATCCCATAATATAGCTGATTTTCCCCGACCTGTTCATCACAGGATCCCCAACTTCAAGGTATAGAAGTGTTCCCAGGGTTGTTAGAAGGGGATCAAGCTATTCGAGTCACTGACACAGATCCATTGCTCTCTGGTAGGATGGATTTGGAGGTCAGAGGCAGAGTCTTGGAGGGCATGTGGTGTTCTGATGAGTCCTACTCCATCACCCCTTGGGCCTTGGGCCACAATCTCTGCACTGCAGAGGCTACCAGTGCTTGTCACAGAGCTGGCCTCCATTAGCCACTTAGGGAGGGGCTTGTGGATCCCACAGAGGGAAGCCCAGCCTTTCTACCATCCCCGGGCCTCAGTTTCCTAACTGTTCAAAAATATAAGTCAACCCAGGACAGTTTACATGGAAAATAGCTCACCTTAAAGAGGCCGTGTAAGCCAAGTGCTGGCCTAGGCTGGCCATCCTGGCAGGGGGAGGCAGGGGGATCAGGAGTTTAAGGTCATCTACAGCTACATTGTGACTTGAAGGCCTGACTAGGCTGCAGAAGACCCTGTCTCAGAGAGAGAGGGCGATATAGTTTGTGGTCATTGTTTTGGGTTTTTGAAAAAAAAATCCGAAGTGCTTTGTGAAGACATGTCAAGGCCCTAGTGGGCTTAAAACCAGGCATCCATCCACCAGTACCCTGTGTTGCCTGGACTTTCTCCCTACACTGGCCTAGCTCTGGCCCTGACTGAGCGTGCTGCAGACTGTAGGGCCCCTGGAGACTGTCCCTCCTTGTAGTTTTGTTTCTGTGCTCTGTGGGAGACAGATGGATATGGAGTGCAGGGAAGAAGGCTCGGGAAGCCCAGGACAGGCTCGTGGTCTCAAAAGTGAATCAAACGAGTGAGAGTGAAGGAGGCCCTTGGGCATCAGGCTCCTTGACTGGGTGGTGCTTACACCACAGACTGCACTTGAGATTTGCGCTCTCTTCAGTTTTCTTTTAGTAAAAACTGAGTTCTGGGCTAGCCCCTTTCCACCCTGTGCTCTTGCTGTCTCCTTGGGGGGAATCTGGGCTCTTATATCTGGGTGGATGCTGGGCTGTGATGCCTAGGCCAGACCTGGCCCATGTCTTCTTCACGATGACACGCAGTCACATCTACACAGGGTGCTTCTCGTGCTGCGGAGCATTTCCCACACCTGCATGCTTTCAGTGCGGCCAGAACCATTAAAGTCAATCCTGACGCTCCTCAGAGAAACGCCCGCTTCCTGGTGCTGGAGGTAAGGGTGTCACTGTCTCTGCCTAACTAGGGGTCCTACCTGGCTGGCCAAAGCATCAGAGACCTGGAAGTCTTTGCTGGGACACAGGAAGTGAAAGTGGACCCTGATAAGCCCCTGGAAGGTGTCCGCTTACTGGCACTGCAGGTAACTCCACTTGCCCAAGCTGCCCTCAGTCACAAAGGCTCAACTTCCAGCTGCCTGCCCCCTGAGCACAGTGTATGGAGGTAGACATTCACAACAGTGTATGTCTTCCCTACGCTGTTAATGTTCTAATTCCTTGAAACAAAGAACTCCTCTGTTAGAAATCTGATACTTTGTCTCCCAAACAGAGCAGAGTCTGGGCATAAACTGTGGGCCACTTCTCAGAGCAAAGGGAGCAGCCCAGCATTGACTTAAACTGCCTTATACCATCTCAGTCCGTATAAGACAAGAACTTGGTGTGCGTTTTAATGCTCCCAGCTCTTAAGCAGCTATAACTCCCAAAGCAGGCAGAGTGGTTAAAGATAGCCGCAAAGGTGTCCTGGAGGGACTCGGTGAATGCGATGTTGACTATAGCTCGGGCTGAGCCAAGTCTGCTGCTGTTGGTGCTGCAGTTCCAGCATGGGGCTCTGGGGCTGCCAGAGGCTGTGGGGGCGACTCGCTTGTCTCTCACTGCTATCACAGTCATCCAGAAGCCTCAGCTGTGCAGGTCGCCCTCCACATGGTCCAGGAAGGATAGCAGTGATGTGGGATTCCTACTCTGTTCTCGAAGCTAAGGATTGAGCAGGATTTGGCTCATGAGACTCCAGGGAGCGGCAGGAACTGTGGCTGATGGGGGCGACACGGGATGGACACTCTCCTGTACTGTCACCTGCAGTCCCCTCCTGGCTCTGAGGAGAACCAGGCAGGAGAGAGGAAGCAGCCTGGGTATGCCCAGGCGTTGTTAGCCCATATCCCTCTCCTCTTCTTGCAGTGAGGAAAACATGTACCCGCCCTGTAGTTGACTGACTGTCTTCTCCCTCAAAGAGCAGAAAAACACTGCTGGTCCCAACACCTCGACTGAGGACAGGGCTGTTTAACAAGATCATACCACCCCCTGGAGCCACCAAAGACATACTGAGGAAATGTGCCACCTCCCAGGTGAGTGCTAGAAACCCACACCTTCAGGAATTGTGCTCCTGAGTCAGCGCACTGTAAAGTAGACCACCACTGAGTTTACACAGAGCCATGAGAGCAGTGTGAACAAGTTCTGCAGCTCCATCCCAGCAGTAGACGCTTGAATGGCCATATTTGTTAGCTGGGGAGACCCAGTATTGGGCACCGTGGCGCCCTCTTGTGGTAGATTTGGCGCTGTGCATCTGTGTTTGCTGAAACAGTGATGGGCCCTCTGCAGAGCAGGCTGGGAAGCGCCTGTCCTTTGGAACTGCTGACTGGAGCCTAATTGCATGTCACCAGACACTTCACAGTCTCTCTAAACTGGTCTGGAGACACACTCGAGGGTTGGAGAGCCAGGGTTTGCATCTTACGTAAAGTAACACTTGGTAGCTTTTTAAAGAACCACAAACCCTGTCATTTACATAAAGGGATTGTCCCTTGAGTCTAACATGTAGCGGTTGAATGATTCACTATTTCCTCATAACTTATTGAAAAAATAGAATTGCAACGGGGCACTGACCAGAAGGTAAATAAAAAACAATGAAAAAAATAAAATAGACTTTAAAAAAAGAAAAAATAGAATTGTCTTCAGCTTACAAAAATGTGTACAATATGCTGTAAAGATAGAATTTGTGCACAGAGGAGCCAGTATGGAGGGCTGGATGTGGTGGTGCACATCTGAAATCAGCTGCCAGGCGAGCTGGTGTGCGAGGATTGCTGGTCCAAACCTGCCTTTGCCTCACAGCAAGACTGTCTCAGAATAAAGATGAAAAGGAAGAGAGAGAGAGAGAGAGAGAGAGAGAGTGTGTGTGTGTGTGTGTGTGTGTGTGTGTGTGTGTGTGTGTGTGTGGCGTATACCTCACTGGAGCTCTTCCACAGCATGTGTGAGGCCCCGTATTCCATCCCATCACTGAAGAAACTAGGAAAAGATTTTTAAAAAGAGGCAGGAGGGTAAGATGAATGCGGGGTTCTGGTCTGTCCCAGGCCCCAACTCAGGCAGGGTGGAGCCTTTTCCCACAACCACAGAGAGGGACCGCACAAAGGGTGGGCGCTTTGGGCATGCCCGGCAGACCCACACTGGCAGACCCACACAGATCTTGCCAGGTCTCCGACCTGCCACAGAGGCACATTCCTTCTTACTTTCTATACAGGCTTCTGATCAGGATGGGTGGCTGCGCTTGGGGTACATTTCCAGAAGCAAGAGTGCCTCCTGAATGAAGGCACAGCCACTCGGGGGCACCTACCATGTCTTAGGTGCATAACCCGTGGCCTCATTTCAAACAAGCATCCTGGTGTCCCTGTGCTGTGAGGAACCTGAAGCCTCTGTGATTCCCCAGGCCACGTCCTGCTTGTGTGCCTCCCACCTGGTGCTCCCTGTGGTGCTTACCAGCCCGGGTGCTGAGTGACCCTGTGTGGTCAGTGCCCCCTGGCCATCTTCCTGGGATAGGGACTGTAGTATCCTACGTACCCTCTGACTACTCCTGGAACTGGCTGTCCCAGGAGGCCTTCTGGAGGGTGTTGTGGGACTCACACCCTCCCTGCCCGCTCGGAGACCGTGAGCTCCACCTCACATTTCCCTTCACAGGGTGTGCGGAACTTCAGCGTCCCGGTGGGCTTGGATTCCAATGTCCTCGTGGATTTAGTTGTGGTGGGATCTGTTGCTGTGTCTGAGAAAGGTGAGTTAGAGACAGGCTGTGGATATTCCGGAAGGCTTGCCCTGTGCACTCCCCACTTGGAGTGTCTACACTGAGAGCTTAACATCAGCCTGTGTGCTGCTTACCTAGACTGGCTTTGTCCTGTTTAGTCAGCCCACATCCCATGCTGAGATTTGAGGGATGGAGTCTCACACCTCACAGGCCTGCTCATGGCTGGAATCACCAGCATTAACTTTAGCAGACTGATGGTGAGTCGTAGTCTCTCTCCTGCCTTTAGTTTTGGTCTTTAAAGATAGAGTGTTGCTATTTGGCCCAAACTAACCTACAGCCTGCATACCGAGTCCTTACAGTCTTCTGTACTGTATAGTCTTCCTCCTCTCCACCTCCTTCCAGACCCCCATACATGTATGCCACGATGGAGGATGGCGGCTCTCAGCCTGCGGGTCGTGACCCCTTTGGGCTCACATATCAGATGTCCTGCACATCAGATGTCTCTACATTACCACTCATAACAGTAATGTGATGTACCATTGAAATAATCGTATGGTGGGGGGTCAGTGCGACGTGAGGAACTGTATTAAAGGGCTGCAGGGTTAAGGCAGTTGGGAACCTCCTGCCTGTCTGCCTGTCTCCTGCCTCTCAGCTCACCTAGCCATGTAGCCTGTCCCTCTGTCCCTGTCTCACTCCTTCGCCCGGAGCCCAGGCAGGTCTGAGTCTTAGGCGTCTGGGTGGGGTGCTTGCTCCTGAGGTGATGCTAAGGTGGCACTCAGACTCCAGGCGAGGAGAGCCCAGGGCCACACTGGAAGCTGAGAGCCATTACAGCTCACTGCCGTCCTTTGCTCTTCTGTGAAGCCTCACCCTCCCCGTCTGCCTTTTCTTCCCTCCCAGGCAGGCAGATTAAACACCTGTCCCTCGGTAGAGCTCGGCTCTGTCTCCACATTGACTTTCAGTTCTTGATGGCAGAACCTTCCGCCCTCCTCAGAGCCAGCCTCTGAGTGCTGACACCTGGCCCTGCCCACTGCTTTTCACAGTGTCTTGCAGTCAGGACAGACCCCCCCAGTGCCAGTGTGGTCACTCCCCACGGCATCTGAGGTTCCCGCCCTCCCTCCCTCACCATGCACTTTCAGTGTTCGGTGCCTGTGGGTTGCAGTGGACAAGAGGAACTCCGGGGTCCCGTCCTTCCCACAGAGGCCTGACAGGAGCCCACGCCACTGCACCCCATCTCATCCCTTAGGCTGGCGAATTGGGAAGGGAGAAGGCTACGCTGATCTTGAATATGCCATGATGGTGTCGATGGGAGCTGTCCACGAGGGGACATTGGTCGTCACGATTGTCCACGACTGCCAGGTACGTCCTGCAGATGTGTCCCTGTCAGCTGCTCTAGGAGTGGGAGTGGGGAGACACCTGCTCCTCTTCATGGGTGCCACTAGAGGTGTCAGCTGGCAATGCTCTGCCCGGTTCCTCTACCCTGTCCAGGTCGTTGACATCCCTGAGGCTCTCCTGGAGGACCACGACCTCACTGTAGACTACATCCTCACTCCCACCAGGGTCATCGCCACAGGCTGTGCACGCCCAAAGCCAACAGGGATCCTGTGGTCCAAGGTGGGTCATCACAGTGACTGACAGTGCGTACTGTAGTGACTCTCATGGTGTTCCTTGTGTGTCCTGGCCGCTGTCCACTAGCCTGTGTGACTGGACATGAGAATTACCTACAACTTAGAATGGTGTAGCCCGAGTCACCTCTTCCGACTGAGTCCTAGAGTCTTACTCGGAAAGCAGTGGTGGGGAGGGAGGGTCACTGCGCTGTGGCTCCCTTGCCTATGGCTTCCATTCTCTGTCTGTCTCTCTCCTTGTGTGTGTGTGTGTGTGTGTGTGTGTGTGTGTGTGTGTGTGTGTGTGTGTGTGTGTTTGTATGTTCATGTATGTGCGTGTTCAGAGGCCAGAGGTCAGCCTTGGGTGTCATTCCTCAGGGTATGCACCACCATGCCCTGCAGGGTTTCCGTTTTTTGTTGGTTTTGCAGCTCTGTGGGGTTGGACTCACAACCTTGTGATGGGGGCACGCACTTTGCCACTGAGCTGCCTCACGGCCCTTTGCTTATTTTTGTTTTGGAGGAAGGGTTCACTGCCTAGGCCTCTCAGGTAGCCAGGATAACAAGCCTACACTGCTGGCCCCAACAAGGGATTGCAGACTTCTAGGTGATTGACGTGTGAAAGTCAAATCTGCATTTAGTTTTCAGAGGATGGAATGAATACCTTCTGTGTGATTAACAAGTGGCGCTTTCATTTCACGTGTCGTGCGACAGCATAATGACCATTCCTAATTGCCAACCAGGAAAAACAGGTCTCTTGTCACCCTGGGCTGCACTAGCAGCCTCATTTTGTGAGCCCAAATGTGAGCGAGCAGCTGGGAAGTGGCAGAGCCAAAGGGTTGGGACTTGTGGAGATGGGAGCCACACTGGGCATCACCACTCCTTACTCAAAACAGACTGCTCTGGAGAGGAGTAACGCCTGGCTTCATGGTAGTCTGAGCATTAGGACATGCGGTCATCCTGACCTGAGCTGCTCAGCTTGGTAAGAAAGAAACCTCAGAGCCTGAGAGCTGACCTCATGTGCACACCGTAGAGAGATGACCTCATGTGCACACTGTAGAGAGATGACCTCATGTGCACACTGTAGAGAGATGACCTCATGTGCACACTGTAGAGACCCTGCCTTGAAGTCGTGGCTGTCCTCTCAGTGGTTGTTCAGTAGCTCTGTGGCTCCCAAAGAAAGGAGAAATTGTCTGTGGTGGCTGTGAAGTGTCAGAAATTACTAAACAGGTCTGACTCCTGGTCCACTGTAGGTACGATTATCCATGCTCAGCTGCCAGCTCAGTCCAGGCAGTCCGCCAGGGAGCAGGCTACTGATGGAGTCACGGCCCTTAGGGTCCTCACACTAACAGCCATGTTCATGCACATGCATCAGACACCTGACTCATCCTCCAAGGCACTGTGCCCATGTGTTGATCTTCCTGCCATCCACTGTCCCTGCAGGTTGTTGGGATATCATGACCAACTGTATCAGTGGCCTGTGGGAAAGACCCAAAGGCTGGCACTGAGCTCGACAAGCTGTTCATTTAGCTACTTCGTGGCCCTTTGCTAGGAAGAGCTGCCTGGGTCATGCTCCATGTGCTGTGTGCGTAGGGCCAGCCTCGCTTTGACCCAAGAATGCTCCTGACCATGTAAGGACCCCATCCCAACCACAGCCACAGGCACAGGAAACCCTCAGCCTCCCGGAGGTAGGCAGGGAATTAATTGCCTTCTGTGGACTGTGAACACAGTGACTGCAGGAGCCTCTTGGAGGTGGGTGGCCCACAAGGAGCCCCAGCTGTTTCTACTTCCCGGGCCTCCAGGAAGATAGAGGCCTGTTCCTCCCTCACTACGTACGGCACACGAAGGGCCAGTCTGGACAACTTCAGAGTGCCGGGATCTCATTCAGGCTGACATGGGGAAAGAGCTGCGGGTTGGTGACTTTCGTTAAGCAATGGAATCCCAGGCAGTTCTGGCAGTGTAAGCTTCTCATGGTGAGGCAGGGGATTGGCAGGTTTGATGTCCAGACAAGCCTGGGCAATGCAACGAGGCCTTGTCTCAAAATAAAAAGTGGCTGTGCCACAGCCCAGTGGCAGAGCACTTGTCTGGACTGAGGGCCTGTGCCTCACTCCCAGAGACAGGAGTTTTATCTCCCCAGAGACTGAGCTGGGCCCTTCAGCATCCTTCTATGCCCATGGGGTGTGGTATCCCTAGAATTCCTCCTGAGTGTGGGCGTGGCCTTGGTGTGACTACCCTCTGGGCACCCCAAGACCAGCTGTGGCTGCTTTCTCTTTCAGGTCAGCTGTGAGATGCTTACGAAAATCCCAGTGCTCAGGAGCCTCCGTGAGCGAGAGAAGCGGGCGGGGACCGATGTCACTCTTCAGGCTGAGCCTGGCAACACACAGCAGCCAGCTCCCAGCACTGTCAGGAGGCCCCAGGATAGACCACAGTCACAACCAGCTCCCAGCACTGTCAGGAGACCCCAGGATAGACCACAGTCACAAGCAGGTTTCCGAGGAAGGTCCCATAGCTCCCTGGAGGGGACGGACACCCACCTAGCTGCCACTGTGTGCTTGGGAAACCTTCCCTACAGTGCTCGTGTGCGTGAGCTGAAGCGAGCCCTCCAGGAGCTGGGGGCGGTGCCCCTGAGGCTAACCTGGCAGGGGCCACAGCACAGAGCAATTCTACACTATACAGACTCAGCTGCTGCCCAGCAGGCTGCCTCTCTCCTACAGGGCCTGCGACTGGGTGACAATGCTTTGAGGGTGTCACTGGGGCAGCAGAGGGATACGTGACCTGGTGTGCAGCCCCCAGCTGTGCCCTTTCTGCTGCTGGGATGTTTCTGGCATGTGACAGTGCCATTGGTGATGACCTGCTGCTGTGCGGCCTGCTCTGCTCCTGGGAAGAGGCTGCACTTCCCTGATGGGTGGGGTGATAGCAGGCAGCACAGCATGCTACCACACTCGCTACCACATTCGGGATGCTGTGAGTGCAGACCCATCCAGTTCTGGTTCTTGTGAAATCCACGTGATGTTCTCTGGGTACAGATGGTTCAGGGACAGAGCAGCCTGGACAAGAGGTAGACAGTGGAAACCTGTTTGAGGATGTCTGAGAGAGAGAGCAGAGACTGTGGCAAGAATCGAGTGCCCTGTGACCATTGGAAGCCACCACTCCAACCCGAGCCCAGCAGAACAGGAGTGGGGAGAGCGGGGCTTCTGCATGCAGAGAGCACAAGCCTCGAGTTTGAGTTCTGTTCCTGGAAACTCTGTGTTGTGTGCACATGTGATGGCGTCTACCCAGGCTGCTTAGGGCCTCCCCATCCCTCAGGTGAGGAGGTGAGGCACTTGGCAGGTGCCTGTGCTCTCCCAGAAGCACTTGCGCCATTGATCCTAAGGAAACACATAAGCATTTATGTGGAGAGTTGATTCTGTTCAAATACGCATGCCTGGGAAGTTTTTTTGTGTTTACCAGTGGGTCTTCCACAGTGACGGATGGCATTGTCCTTTGCCCCAGAAGGGCAGGCCTCGCTCATATTAAAGGAAGGGAACTTGTGTACATCTGCTTGCCTTAGAAAACGATAGTTCAGTAGCCACCGCTTCCAGGTAGTCACAGGGGTCACGAGGGGTGGCTGAGGGAAGCAGACTCAGGCTGTGCCGGCCTCTAGCCTGGCAACCTGTTGGCCTGGCCCCAACCCCCACTCCTGCCTCACACAGCCACTGACCACCCCATCCTCACCTGCTCTGCTCTCCTCGGGGTCCTTGCCTGCCCCTCATGTCCCTTCTTCACATTGTGTCCCACTGAGACAGTGCCTACAGGTTAGCAGCATGGAGTCGTCTGTTCCCTCCTGCTGCAGGCCAGCAGGGTGTGAACAACTCAGGAAATCCGTGTTACATGAGCTGGGAGATGGGAGACAACCTTTACCCAGAAGCCAACCAAGCCTGACCCATCAGTAAGTGTCACTCTGGCCTTCCAGATGGTGCGGGCCTCCTGCTACTGTGGCCAGAGTAATCCAGATGTGTTGGCTCCGTCTAAGCCACTTGCGTTTGTGTAAAGTGTGTAAGCGATGAAGCCCAGGTGCCCTCAGTCTAAGCTCTGGTAGATGCTACAGGGCGTTCCCTGTCTCAGGTGCCTTTGAGGTCTGGCTCTCCAGGTGACAGGAGCCACAGGTGACAGAGTCACTGCGTTCTTTGTCACTACAGCTGCCTAGCACACACAATCAAAGTGGACAGGAAGAGTTGCTGTCCAGCACTGAGGTGGCAAAAACACTCTAAGTGTCGCTGAGGCTTCTGGGTCCCTCCATTCTTCCACTCGTGTTTTTCTGCTTTGCCAATAGTGGAGACCTGGGCAGGAGGATGGCTGTTTGCAAGAGTTCATCCTCAGGACTCATCTCACTCTGGATTAATTTGGGTAACTGTTGCAGTGATGAACCACCATGACCAAAGCAACTTGGGGAGGAAAGGGTTTATTTCACTCACAGTTCCATAGAAACTGGTCATCATCAAAATCAGTGAGGCCAGGAACTCGAATAGGGCAGGAACCTGGAGTAGCAGCTGACGCAGAGGCCATGGCGGGATGTTGCTTACTGGCTTGCTCTCCATGGCCTGCTCAGCTTGCTTTCTTATAGAACCCAGGACCACAGCCAAGGGGTGGCACTGCCTACAATGTGGTCTGGGCCCTCCCCATCAATCATTTTCTTAGAAGAAAATGTTCTACAGGCCTCTCTGCAGCCTGATCTTACAGAGGGCTTTTCCCCAGTTGAGGTTCCCTCAGATGATTCTACCTTGTGTCAATCTGATGTCAAACTATCCAGCACAGTACTGGCCTCTTCCTGTGTGTGCTCGACCTGCATCCTCGTCGTCCTGTTGAGAGCAGAGCTCTGCACCCTGCCATGACAGACTGAAGCTGAGTAAACCCTTTTGAGCATCTTGACAAGCTAAAGCAGGAAGATGCAAACCAACGGGTTTCCCTGCAACCATTATAATGTAGCTTCTAGAAACGGAATAGCAAGGGCTAGAGAAGTAGAGCCTTCAAGAGCCATTACTGCCCTTCCAGAAGACCCGAGTTCAGTTCCCTCCACCCATGATGTCACAAAGCTCACATGCACCCACAGCTTCAGCCACAGGAATCTGACACCCTTGTCTGACCTCCACTGCGTGCGCACGCATACCAGCAGTAAAACTCGTAAAGTGGTCGAGACTGATGAGTTTGACAGAAAATGGTTGCAGATCCACAGAAAGATGTCAGTAGAAGTTCCTCAGGGAACTAAGAAAACAGAGCATCAGGAATTGTTACCCGCAAGACCAGAGGATTGCAGAAGTTGACCTCTGGTCTCCCACATGCGAACACACACACACACACACACACACACACACACACACACACACATGAAGGACGTGTAAACAGAATGAAGCTGGCAGAGGAGACTCAGAGCGGTGACCTACCCAATGCTGGCTTCTAACCCTAGTTGGAGATGTGGTTTGGTTCCAAGGTTCAAACTTCCAGGTGGTGTTGCTGGCACTCCCTCCTTTCCTGTGGCCTTTCACAGTGAAGCCACACTTAGTACAGAAGCCATGGTACCTCAGAAGGAGAGACCAGAGCAGCAGCAGTCACTGTCCTGAGGAGCAAGATGGAGGCTTGAAGGCTAGAACGCCGGGGAATAGGCAGCTAAGCAGAGGGGCCACTTTACAAGTCCTGGGGTTTCTGTTCTGTAAAGAAGCAATGTGGGATGAAAGGGCTTATCTGTCCATATTACAGTCTGTCATTAAGGGAAGTCAGGCCAGGGGTGCAGGTCAACTGACACAGAGACCATGGTGGAGGGCTGCTCCTCACGACTCACTAAGCCTGCTTTCTTGTAGAACCCAAGACTACCAACCTAGGGGTGACACAGCTCTCCCTGTCAGCCGTCAATCAAGAAAGGGCACCAAAAGCTTGCCCACATGCCTGTGTAGTGGGGACATGTCCTCAACTAAGGTTTCCTCTTCCAAAAATGACTCCAGTTTGTGTCAAGTTGGTCTAAGACTAGCCGTCACATTAGGGGAAGCATGTCTGTCTGTGGCCAGGCACCCATAACCACTGCCCACAGACCAGACCAGCACTGTGGATGGCCAGACCCAGGAAAGCACTCGTGTAAAGGCACAGGCCTGATGATCTTCTGTGGCCTGAGATGCAGTCTTCTGTCTTTATAAAAGGAGCCAACACAGGCTCACCTCCTAGTCCTGGCCTGATGGCGAGTCCTGGACAGCTGGGCTGCCATTACCCCCAACCCCACATCCCAGGCACCTGGGCCTGATGCCACCTTCCCCGGGTCCTGGACACCTGGCCTGTGTGTGATGCTTCTGATGTTGCTGTTCTCATGGCCCCAGCAGAAGTAACGAAAGGCAGCCATGCTCCTGCACCTTTTTCTGGGCTCTCTGACTAGAACCTCAAATAGAAGATATGTCCTAAAATAAAGAGAACATCGATTTTATTAGTTACTTTTGGATTTTCTTTTGTGTTTTGTTTTTTGAAACAAGGGTTTCCCTGTGTAGCTGTCCAGAAACTCACCCTACCGACCAGGCTGGCTTCAAACTCACAGAGATCCGACTGTTTCTGGCTCCCTCCACATCAGCTTCAAATTTCCAAACTATCAAAGGCTTTCTACAAAACAGATCTGCAATTAGACCTACATTTAAGGGCTGTGGTGTAGAGAACACCCAGTCTTTAGTAGGAGCTGCCCTTGGACTTCACACTCTGAAGTCCCTTTTCCTGCAACTGGGAAAAAGGTACACTCTCCTATTCTCCCAAGAACTCAAAGTGCCCTTTGGAGCTTAGTGCAACTTCCTAAGAAATGCTCCAGCCCTCCTCACCAGGAGCCATCCTCCCAAATCTGGCTAAAATCACCCCTGTTTGACTTGTCATCTGGAGACCAGTCCCATGCAGTGATGATGCTGACCTGCCCTGTGGAGAGGACCAGGTGGCCAGCACTGCTTGGAACAGGTGCCATTTTGGAAGAGATCCCAGGTCAGGCAGAGGAGTCCTGAGGAGCTGATCCCACTGAGGCAGCCATCTAGCCTCATGAGTGAGATGACTTAGAGTTGTAAGCCACTAAACTTGGGGGCAAATGATTGCTTCCTTGGTAATCAGTCCTCGTAAACAGTGATAGGCACAGGTAAATCATCACATACAGACCTGCATCTCCTCCGAAGAATGGCGAGTCACCAGGTATAGGTAACCTCGATTGTCATTGCAGCCGAAGATTCCTCTGGCAGCTGAGTGCCAGAAGCTGAGCTGAGTTGCTTTTTATCCCCAATGAGCAGGAGCAAGTCAGGGCCACTTGGCAGGAGAGAACCAGCCTCCTCTGGGCAGTGACTTCGGTCTTCCTACAACAGAGAAAACATGGATGTCAAGGTCACCCACTGTGCTGGGCCCGTTCTGCATCCTTCAGCTCAAGCCTCTCATCTCTAGGCTTTGGCTGCTTCCCTTTGGTGCTCCCGTGGCCACACTGCAGGTCCTGAAGACCCTGGAGCCCTTCCCAATCCTTCCCATGCTACCAAAGCCCAGAGAGTCTGGGTCACCCAAGGACCGCCAGAGAGACCTTCAGACAAGCAGATTTAAGCAAGTAGCTGCCGTTCTGCTCCCTCGCAGGGACAGGGCTGTCTTCCGTGAATGGAGTCCTTTCTTTTCCAGGACCATAAATCCAGAAGGTTGAAATGGGAGCTGACATGTGTCTGTGTGGTGTGGATGCTTCATACTTTGGTGGTTGGAAGCCATAAGCACCGCCCTAGAGGTGCTGAGCTGTGGGTAAGTCTAGCACGGCTCCCACCTGCGGGTCCGACAAACCCACCAGAAGGAGCAGCTTTCCAGAGAAGGGTCTCAGGTCAGAACTGGCCGAAGTGCTGGAGCCTGGCCCTGTTGAATGGAAAAGGCTGTCCCCAGGGGGAACACTGACCTGCCACAAGCAGCCTCCAGGCCAACTGGAAGCCGCAGCAGCTTGTCAGAACACAGAGAGCATTTAGTGGTTGAAGAATTCCAAGTCAGAGCCCCACACGGCCTGAAGGGTGGGGGTGGGGTTTGCAGTGTGTTCTAGCTGTTTGACCCTAGGTTGGGCTCACCCTCTCTGTTCTCGAGCTCTTCCAGTTAACGCTTTTGAGATTCAGTGTTTCTCAGGTCTCCCACCAGGCGCACCACAGGAGGGAAGCCAAAGGAAGAGGCGCAGCAAGGAACTCCGCCCAGTGGCGGGGAGCCCTGAACCAGCACGTCAGCTCTCTGTTTCTCCAGGGGCCACAGGGTCTCCCTGCGCAAGGTATGTGTCCAGGGGCCTCAAAGCTGCCTGGGATTGGGCGGAAAGTGATGAAATCTTCCACTTTTCTGAAGCCCTATTGTTTGTGTGACCAGGAAAAACAATTAGTTCAACTTCCAACCAAAATTATCCATCTCCCCCAAACTCCCCTAAACCAAGGTCATGGGGCCTTGAATAGGGTCCGCTCATCTGGGCACCTGGTGAAGACGCATTTCCCGTAGTTCTAACATGAACTGTGAGAAACGGACAGCAGGGGGCGCTGTCTCATCGAGAGAGATAGCGAGGGACAAAATCCCAGGGAGCTTCTCACGCAGTATCTGAGTTTCCCTCTTCTTTTCAAAGGGTCCCTAACCTTGAGCTCTCTCCCTGTTTTGACACTACAACAAAGTGTGACCTGTTGCTCCCTCCCCCGCCCCCTGCCTACCTGATGCCCTGCCCTCCTGTGTAGCAGAAGGTCCCGCATAGGTCCTTCCTTCACACACAGGTCCACTTCTTTGACCCAGCTCCACTACTGGAGTGGTGCTAGGGGTCCAGTAAGAGCCCAGGCCTGTCAGGCCCCTGCCATAGGAACCCAGAGACATCGTGTGCCTATCTAGAACACATTCCCAAAGACAGACAAGTTGTCCTTTTTCAGGGACATCTAAGAACCTGGCATTCTTCCACATGGCTGTGACTGGGAACATGGAGCCCCTGCCTCCCTGATGTGATGTCACTAGTTTTAATAAGATGCTCAGAGAGGTTTAGCACACGGTCCCTCCCCAGGCCAGTGCTGTTCACCACAAGGGCATTGAACACCAGAACTGTGTAATGCGGGCTGGGTGCCAGCCATGCTTTCTGCCCTGGCCAGGCAAAGGGCCCATTGAAAGGGCCCTGCCAGCATTATGGCTGAGTTTAGAAGGGCTAACTTTTTAAACTATATTCAGGCGGTTCTACCCCATTGTCTCTTGGGTGACCCAAGCCCAGTGACATCCCTTCACAGCGGCAGGATCCCGCACCTGCTCTCAGCAGAGCACCGCCCTGTCCCATCTTGATAATCCCTCCTTCCCAGGTTCTCCTCAAAAGTTTCTATATGAGCACCCAGGGGACTACGGACAGAGTCCATCAGCTGGCAACAGCAGGGCTGTGCCCGCCTGTCCTCTGTGAAGGAGTCTGATGGCAGGTGCCCACGGGTGCTCAGTGTGGTCCTTGTGGGCACTCAGTGTGGGTGAATTGAACAGTCACGGCCACTCCTTATCTGTTGGATCATATTCCTCCTCGCCAGACAGTATCTCACAGGTGGGAGTAGAAAGCTGGGTAGATGGCATCCTAAGAGTGAGACCCCGGCTACAAAACCCATCGTAGAGTGTGGGGGTGGGGTGGGAGGAGCGGAGAGAGAAGTGGGCAGGGAGTGAGGAAATACAAGCTCATCACTGAAGCTCCACAGTCTGATTCATCCGGTGAGCCGCAGTATTTCTTCAAGGTAGCTCAGAGTCCAGCGACTGGTACTGCCCCCACCCCCCACACTTGCAGCAAAGAAGGAGAGATCCTTCAGGAGAGCCCACATCTGAGAAACACAATCAGACAGCTGCACCCTACTGCCGCCCAGCTTCCCCAGTCCTGTGTCAACTTTAGCCTGCTGTTTATTTCCACTGTACTGAGGAGTGGAAGGAAGAAAGGGAGCTGTGGGGAGAATAGGAATGGCGGTCTTTGGAACTCTGAGAGGGAAGCAGGAGTCCTCCGGGAGCTTTGGCCCTTCTGGGCTCAGTGGGAATGGTGGGCTGGATCCAGTCTCCTCAGCACTCCCCCTCTCTGCCTACCATGGGTCACTGAGTAAAACAAGGCTTTGGGGTCTGAAAGCCCAGGGACTGAGTCCCAGGCCTTCGTGTTCTTATTTTGCCCCTGTCCTCTCTGAGTTTGGCTTTCAGGCCTGGGGTTGGGGGAGGAAGAGTAAGAGCCACCTAAGGGGGCATTTTGAGGACGGGCCAAGGTGTCTCCTGTGGAGAGGGCGGGACTGTGCAGATCAGAGTGTCTCCAGACACTGTGCCTGTTACGCGGGTCATTCCCAAACTGCCACTGAAGCCAGAGCAGGCAGGAGAGGGCAGCAGAGGCCAGACCAAGCTACCTCAGCAGGGTCTCCAGAAGTTGATCCAAGAAGAGCTGACACTTCAGCCCTTACCGAGGCTCCTGTCAATCTGTGGGGAGGGCCTGTCAAGGGGTGGGGACTCCCCTCCCCGTCTCTCCCCCAGATAGTAACAGACTGGAACAGACCCCCTCTACCCCCATGTGGTGGGTCTCACAGAGCCACGGGCAGAAATAAAGTGACTTTTCTTCTCCCATCCTGAGACCAAGTGTCAGAACATTCTGGTAGTCTGTGTGGGAGTGTCAGGCCCAAACCTGCTGTTAGGTTATCCCCCAACTGGATGCTCACAGGAAGCTCGGAAGAGGAGGCTCCTGGAAAGTGTGGCTTGGTTCCTACTTGCAGTGTTCCCCATCCTTATAGTGAGAAACCCCAGGAGTCTAAAGGCCACCGTTCTGGGTGCCAGGAAAATATGTCCCCTTTCTCCTGAGCACGTCACTGCTCCACCTCACTGGAACAAGATGGTCAGAGAAGAGGAATTCAAAGATGAAGGGTGGCTTGGTTTACACAATGCCAGGTGGCCCCAGGGCAAGGACTCCAGGTCAATATTTCCACTCCCTCCTGGGAACAAAGTCACTGGTGGGGGCCTGGCAGACGGGGAGCCAGGTTTTGGTGTAGTACCAACCCTTCCCTGCCTCGGACCCTTCAAACCCAAAGAGAAAAGATAACAGTGTATAGACTGCGCCTCTGTAGGCCAGGGCCTGCACATCACTGCTCACAAACCCCGTTCTCCTTCTGCCTAGGGCTGTGGGACCCAGAGGTGGAGGGCCTCAGAGGCTGTGCACCCAGGTACGAAGGAGGAGGTTGAGGAGGGGACTGTGTTATTTACCCACAGGGAGAAGCTTTGTACCTCCCTGCGGCAGGTCCATCTCCGGGCCTTCTCCCTCACACACAGCTAGTGCGAATGCATTGTTCTGCAAGGGTCACTTGGCCATAACTAACGCACTCTCACTGTGCGCTGAGCGGACAGTAAGCACTCACAATTTCGCGAGCGACACTCGTGCTGCAGGTGCCGGAATGCTTTCTTGGGCACCGAGGTAAGAGCTTTCTACCACGAGCTAAGCCAAAATGTGCCCTGCAGAAACCCGGGTGCCACCAAAGCGGCGGCCAGAGACCTCGGCCCGCTGCTAGGCGATTTTCCCGGCCGAATCAGGACGTTCTAAGCTTGCCTGGATCCCGGCCCTCCTCCGGGGAAGGCCGGACTTTCCCTCTCACCCTCCGGCGACAGATCAGGCGAGAGGCAGAGCCAGGCCCCCATCCCCTGGGTCCTGGCCAGTTCTGCTCCAGGCGACTCTGGGTGACTTCCACCCAGCTGACCCTGATGTGGGGGAGCTGGGAAATCCCACTGAACCCCCGCACAAGAGCCTGGTGATAAGCCGGAATCCGGGGTCCGCCGCAGGCCGCCGGGACACGGATCGGATCCGGGCCGCCTCCGCACTCTGCTTGTCCTTATTGGGGCTCAGTCTGCCCTGGGAAGGGAGGCGCCGGGTCTCTAGGCAGCGAATCTACCTGCTTTCCTGCCCGAGGGGAGGCCTCGGCTTGCGGAGGAGAGCCGGCCGGTGGCTTCGAACCTGCTTCAGGGCGCGGGACTGGGAGAGCAGCGAGGCCGCAGCCCCCGCCCGATGCTCCAGACGCCCCAGCTCCGGCTTTTCCCTGTCCTCTTTATCTGGGTTTTATAGACAGCTGTTAGTTGGGGACATTAATTGCCCGGACTAGTTTATTGATAATTTTGATGTAACAGAGCACCGCAGAAATTACCCTCCCGTCCAGAATGTCAAGTCTGAGAAGAAGCAGGTTCTGAGGCCCGACCCCACGGTGCGCAGACACTGAGGTGGGTCAGGACCGCGGCACCAAACATACGGTTTATTATGTTTGTTTTCCTAGGTGGGCGGTTGGCGATGGAGATGGTGATCAGGGGAGACCCGGGCTTAGCTGTTCCTTGTCTCCAGAAGAGGCAGGAAAAAATACGTTTTAAAAGGGAAATAGGTTCGGGGCGGGTGCGTGGGCGGATCCCTGAGCACCCACCGATGGTCCCTTCCTGACTGGGTTTTTACAGGACTCCACAGGAGAAGGACATCGGGCAATTAAAAAATAAAAGTAGACAAAATAAGTAAAGCAAACAAACAAAGCTTTGAAGTTGTTTCGTTAGCCACAACCGAACGCAAGAGCGGCCAGGCTCACGCCAGGAATGAAGGGCACACTGGGCTCAGGGGAGCAAAAATAATTATACACAAACGTACGTAAAACCGCGTGTGCTTGTGCGTGCGCGCACTTGCTTTCCCCTGAGATGAAGGACTATAGTTTTTCTTTAAATGTTTGATTATTTCTTCAAGCTAAGGAATGACGACGTTTAGAGGGACGACGGGTGGTTCATCTTCAAAAGACAGAAACGAAGAAAAAGTTATCCCTGTTCAGCTTTTACTCCAGCGTGAAATAAAGGACGAGGAGGGCTAATTAGGCAAAACAAAGTTTAGAATCACCTAGATTTAATCCCCCCACCCCCAGAGAGCTGAAGTTCCTGGGGTGACAATGAGTTGGTGTATTATCCCCCAATAAACCAGCCATTCGCATCTACGTCTAGCAGCAAGGGTTTCAGAGGCCTTGTACAAATGTTACACATTTTTATTTTTGTTCTTTTTGTAGGAAAAAAAAGTACACAAAAAGCATACCCTCAGACTGTCCCTTTGATACAGTGCAGAAAGGAGGTTTAAAATATGTGTCACAGATGCCGCACCTTTTGCGGCCAAAATACTAAAATGGGGGGTGGGGTTGGGCAGTCCTTCATATTATATATATTTATATAAAACATATGGGAATTTGTTTTTACATGGATTGGTCTTCGTTTCAAATGTACAATGGATATCTAAAACAAACCACAACAACAACAACAACATCAACAATTCTACACGGCAAATATTGCCAACCAAGTCACACCATTAATACGGAGAGGGCAGGGCTACGTGGTGTTTTGAGTAGGAAGGAAAGCAGAATAAATAACAGGCTAAGCCTGTCTACGGTGTCAGAGCGCCTCGACTACACCGGCCGGATCGAGCCTCGGGCCCCCCACATCCCAATGTGCTCCTTTCTTTTCCGAAAGCCACGGCAGAGACAGAAAAACACCCAGGGAAGACGTCAGAATGTGACTCTGAGTAAGGTGAAAGACGCTGGAGGAAGGAGGAAATGGAGGGGCCAGAGGCTGGGGCAGCATCTCGGCGGCCGGACACTGTTTTCTTTTTAAAAAGGACAAACAGTGGCTCCAGATATCTGTGTCATTCCCACAAAGATTCACCTGTGATCGCTGGAGGAGACCCCGGGTTTGGGGGAGGGGAATGCCACCCCGTGGCTCCATCCTCCTCCCCGGGAGGGAGGGGGGGAATGGTCCAAGGGAGGTCTGTGCATTTCAAGACATTCTTTCAAAAAGTTAAAAACTAAAAGATAAATACTCAACCAAAAATAGAAGTATTTGATAACGACTGGTCTCCCGTGTCCCTGCTTCTAAAAACTGTCCCTTGGTGTGTGTGGGGGTGGAGAGACCTCGGCAGAATCCTTTCCATGTAGCTGGCTTTCCCCGGACACAGCACCTCCACGGCCACTTTCAATGGGGTTGGAAATAAGTATTTTTTTAACTAACAGCTGCAGTCCGACCTGGCCGTGGATCCCCACGGCCGCTGTTTTTTGTTTTTTTTGTTTTTGTTTTTTTGTTTTTTTTTTAGAAATTAGTGAGGGTTTTGGGGGGTGGAGTTGCCAGCCGCTGCCCACAGTCTGTGTTGGGGTTTTCTTTACAAATAATCCGTTAGGGGTGGGGCTGGCCCTTTTCTCTTGCTGACGGGTTATACCTCCAGAATAAAGCAGTTTGTGGCGGTGGTGAGCAGCTCCTGGTCCCTGGGCCGGCCAGGCTGGGCTGGAAGGCCCGTGGCCTCACCTCACATCACACATGGCTTGATGTCTTGATAGGTGACCTGCTGGTGATAGTAAGATCCTCCTCCAGTAGTGTGCATAGAAGAGGAGGCCATGGCATTGAAAGAGAAGACAAACTCCTTTCTGTCACACATGCTGGGCGACTGTGAGTGATACCGAGGGATGCCTGAAGGGTAGGGCGACAGCAGGAGGAAGAGGAAAACATTAGCTTATAGGGCAAGATCTTGTTCAGGACCAGGCCCAGAAGCCCCTACCTACACTTGGGTGTAGCTGGAAGCTCAGCCCGCTCCACAAACTCTTCCTAGCCCCACTTCCTAGCAAAACTGGTCTTCCTGGGGTTCCCAGCCCTTGGTGAGGACTGAACTGGGAAAGGGGAATGGCCCCTCGCTGTGCCTCCCTGGACCTGGACTAAATCACTGGCTACAAGTCCTGCTTGTGGTGCTTCCTACCGCTCAGGCCTCTCCAGCCTGGACTGTGTGCCTGGCAGAGGGCTTCCTTGACGCGGAAGGGGAAGGCTGGGGAGGCCGTTACAGCTTCTGATGCCCGAGAGTCTGGGAGGCTGAGATCCCTACCTACAGTTGCCCCTTCCACCCTGGGCAGAAGCCCAACAGTGGGGTCGGAGGGATTCAAAGCCTGCATCAAGGATCGGTCAGCTGAAGAGTCCCCTGAAGGACTGGCACCGGCAAAGGGGTGACCCTGTGGAGAGGTGGACCACCAGCTAACCACCTCTATCCTCCGTTCTGCCTCCTGGCCAGCTGACAGTTTATTTATGACTACCCCTCTACCCGCTTTTCCTTCCAGAACTAGGCTGGGAAGCTGAAAGCTATCTTCCTTTCTGGGGTGGGCTCTGAGGGGCCTTGAAATCTGGATCCCGAGAACACAAAGAGCATTGGGGCTTGTAACTCGGACCCCCAGCTCCAGGCCTGGTCACCACATAGGGCCCGGCTTATGTCAGCACAAAATGCTCCTGAACTCACCAAACCAGGTTTCCTGAAGGGCCTTGGGCTGGGCCTCTCGGTGTTTGGCCCAGGCCGCTTTGGGCCTAACTCTTGCTTTGGGCCTAACTCTTGCCTGACACGGATTCTTCGCAGGAGAAGTACCAGAAAGGTGGGCCTGCCGTCCAGGGCTAGGCCCCTGGCTAGACATACAGGGCCTTTGCTAGAGATGAAGGAACCCACGTCCAATGGGCTTAAGAGCGCTGGAGTCTGAGTCCTTTTGGTGTGAATGGGGCCTACCTGGTCAGGCTTGGGGCAGCCAGAAAAGGGAAGCGAGAACCGAAACCAGTCTAAACCCGGGTTATCAAAACTGCGCTCACTTCTTGACGAGAGAACAGTTGGTACCCAAAGGTCCAGTGGACTGTTGCCTCACCTCCCACTTGGGGCTAACGCTCTAGAAACAAGATTGGTTCACAGTGGCTGTCAAGGTTTGGATCTGGGGTTGGAGTCCCTCAACCCCCAGCACTCACCTTGCAATTCTGCTGGCCCGTTGTGACTGTTTTGGTGCAGGTATGGCTGGTCCAGGGAGTGCGTGGAGATGCTGCCAGACAGGGGGTTGGCTGCTGGGTTGCAAGGGGACAGAGGCTGTTGTTTGATGTAAGAAGCCCCGCTGTTGAGAGCGGCGGAGGCCGCGGGAGGCCAGGCTGCTGCGGAGCTGGAGTAAACGGCATGCGGCTCCATAACCCCGCCAGCGCCGGCCGGCAGCAGCGGAGAAGCGGGCACCGAGCTGTCGTGGTGCGGGTACTCCCCGGCCGCAGAGCCACCGCAGCCACCCATGTACGAGTGGCCGCCGTTGGAAGGCAGGTGTGGCACCGAGTGGCTGGGCAAAGCCATGCCGTCCACGTTGCCCGTCAAGTGGCCATTCATCATGCCCAAGCCGCCCTCCAGCGCCAGGCTGTTAGGCGCGCACGAGAGGCCTCCGGAGCCCTGGAAGCCGTAGGTGTCGGGAAGGTGGTTGAAGCCCAGCCCGTTCACCATGCTGTACACAGGCTTGAGCGCCTGGCATTTCCTTCGGAAGCCGCGCGGCCGCCGGCGGAACGAGCCCTCCTCGAACATAAACTCGCTAGCCGGGTCGATGGTCCAGTAGTGGCCCTTGCCGGGTCGCCCGAGGCCCTTGGGCAGTTTGATGAAGCACTCGTTGAGCGACAGGTTGTGGCGCACGGAGTTCTTCCAGCCCTGGTAGGCGCCGCGGAAGAAGGGGAAGCGCGCCTGAAGGAACTGGTAGATCTCGCTGAGCGTCAGGCGTTTGCTGGGCGAGCTCTGGATGGCCATGACGATGAGCGCGATGTACGAGTAGGGCGGCTTCTCCGGCCGCCGCACGCCGGCGTTAGTCTTCTTGGCCTTGGTGGGGCCCGCCGCCGCGGGGTCCATGGCCTGGCCGCCCGCTCCGCCTCCTCCTCCTGTGCCCCCGCCGTGCGGCGGCTGCTGCTTGTCGGGCGCGGACATCGGGTGGCTGCTGCCGCCGCCGCTGCCGCCGCTGCTCTGCGCCGCAGAGCCGGGAGGAGGAGGAGCAGGAGGGGAGGGAGGGGAGGGGGCTGCGCGGGGCGGCTGCACCTCTGCCGTCACTGCGGCTCCCGAGCGCGCCTCCCCCGCGCGCCAGCCCTCCCCAGGCGCGCTATTCTCCTCCTCCTCCCTGCGGGAGGCCACGCGCATCAGGGGGCCCAGCACCGCCCCCTGCCTTTCCCCCTCCCCACCCTGTGCGCGTCTTTGCGCCCCCGCAGCCTGCAGTGTCCGATCCCCTGTAGCTACTCAGTCCGCTCAAGTCCCCCCTCCCAGGTCCCTCCCCACGCGTCCCCAGCCCCCCCCCCAACTCCCGCTCCCCGGACTGCAGCCCGCCCCGCCTCTGCCGACCTGGACCCGGTGCGCCGGTCCCCGCCTCCTCGGCCCGGAAGACCGGGCTGGACACGCGCCCGGGACCCCGGTCTTCCCGGCGCACTGAGCTGCGGCGGTGGCGGAGGCCTTGGGTCGCGACCAGAGCGAGCGATTGGGTTCCAGGCCCGGGGCAGGACGGCGTAAGTTCCCGAGAGGGACCGCCTCCCCTCACTCCCCGCCCTGGGAAGCGTTGCGCCGGCGCCCGGCGCTCCTCGGACTCGCCCAACCGCGCTGCAGCCACTGCCCCGGCCGAGCGCGGGCGGGCGGAAAACGAAACCGCAGGCGACTTAGCGGGCGCTTTGTCTCCAAGCGCAGCAAGCGGGATCCGGAGAGTGGCTTAAGGTCGTGCAGTGCCACGAATCGCACAGGTTCCCTAGCAGGCGGCTCCGTGCACTCATTCATGAAGGAGCGCACACGCGTGCATTAACACGCGCCCAGAGCGCACACACAACGATGCCCCCAAGCGAATCCGCAAATCACCAACTCAGACGCTCGGGCTTGCACCCAGTGCGCGCCCCACTCACTCTCCCTAGGGTCCCCCGGGAGCTGCCACTCCCAGATCTGAACATAGCAAAGTCTCCTCAGAGCCCCCTCCCCCAACGCTTGACTCTGAAATCCGCTTAGTTGGCCCCGCGGCCCCGTGTCCCCTTTTACAAGCGCAGGTTCTGATTTCCTGAGAGATGGCAAAGTCCCGGGCAGGAAGTTTACAAGGCTCAACGTAAACACGTTCCGGGGGATCCTTTAATAATAAGAGTAGAGAAGCCCGCGGGCGCGGGGGGAGTTGGCCTGATGCCCCTATGGGCTCGGCCTGCCGCCGCCGCGGGGCCTCCGATGCTGCGCGCCAGGCCGGGTTCCGGAAAGCGGGTGGCGCAGGCGGGGAGCGCGGTAGGGAGCGGCCCTGGCTGCGGGGTCGCGGCCGTGGAGAGGTGGTGCGGGGCGCAGGACCGCTGAAGATCCCAGCTGGACTCTGCGCGCCCGAAACCAGGTGAGTGCGGGTTCCGCAGCCCAGACGCGCGCGAGCCGGGAGCCCTAGTAGCAGGGAGGGCGACGAGGGGGTGCGGGGGACGGTGGAGCTAGACGGCTGAGCCCTGGCGTGAGCTGAGAGAAAAACGTACGCTGGTCTTCAAAGCCTGTTGGCCTCATGTTTCTTTGGATTCCTGGTTCCCCATTTTGAACCCAGCCCCCACGCCTTCAGCTTTGGTGGTAGGCGCCTTGTCGCCTTCGAGGCGCCTGGCACGTCTGTGCGAGGGTCTAGGGGCTTACTGACTTAGGTTGCTGCTCTGTAGCCGGCTCCTTTGGCAGGGCCGGGTTCGCAGGAGGCGAGAGTCGCCATCCTGGAACTTTCTCCAGGACAGATTTCAGAATTCTGTGGTTCAACTAAAGAGAAAGAACGGAAGGGGACATAAACGCTTCTGTGTGGCGGTGTGCTCGTGCACAGAGACGCTCTGTCAAGCCGGTTTCTGCGTTACAGTCGGCCTAGCCAGCATACCTCAGCACCATTCACAGGTCTTCTCAGGGGCCCCACCCTGGGAGGAAGCACCACACGTAGCCAGCAAGCTGCCAACTGTGCCTTCACCCACACATGGCCACAGGATCACAAGAATGGGCCTTGTAGACCATGGCACACCCTCCCACTCCAAGCCACACATTCCCACACCCCTAATTTTTTTCCTCTTTTTTTCTTTTTTTCCCTTTCATTTCCTCTCCATTATTTTCTTTTTATTTCCATTTTTCTCCCCACCTTCAACTCCAGACCTGGGGACTCTGGGCTGTACCTCAGGGAGGGGCGTTCCCAGAAAAGCGCTACACAGCTGGCCTTTAGTGGCAAGAAGTGAGCTGAGGAAGGCAAGGCGGACAATTTCTCAGCCAGCACAGGCTGCATTTTGCATGCTCCCCCAATCCAAGAAAGTGGTAGAGGCTGTGCTTCTGACCTCAGACCAAGGGTCCCTCAAATCGAGGGGCATGAAGCCCTTTTCCAGTTAGAGGATTTTTGCAGATAGGTGACTTCCAGATCTGTCCCCCTCCCCCGTTCCCGATCTCCCACAGACCACTGTCCTTCATAAAGTCCCTCCCTTGGAGGCTCCTTAAGTTGTTTTGTAGAGAAGTTTCCTTTGCAGAGGAGGAAACTGAAGTCCGAGTTCCACTAGCTCTTCAGGCCTAGACCCTAAAGCAGCCTGTGAGGGTAGTGTCAGGATAGCAGTCACCCCGGCAGGGAAGAAGGGGGAGGGGAGCAGCCCGAGGCTCAATCCAAATTTCCACTTTCCACTGAGGAGGGGAGATGGCTGTGGCTTAGAAGAGGACCCTTTACACAGTTAAACTCCAGGTATAGTAACGAGGGGGCTTGCCTGTGTGTCTTGAAACAGCTCTCAGACACTGTGAGATCTCCCGAAATCTAGCATTTTTGAAGAGGAGAGACAGAGGTTCAGTCGTAGGGATCTATCAGTGGCTCCCCTTGCTTGAGGAGTACATCTCCTGGCCCCATAAACTATCTACAAAAGCGCTTTTATAAAGTGTCAACCGGGACTGGGGGCCAGGGGGAGGGAGCATGTCAAGTCCTTGGTCATTTTGTGTTAGTACGAATCTGACTTCAGGAGAAATCTGACTCCTGAGAGGCTGCGGGAGCTGCTTTTCCCAATAATTCCAGTGTAGAACCAGTCACAAATTTGGATGTTCCCTGCGTAGGCCATTTTTGTACTGAACCAAGTTTTTCCCTTTCAACGAGGCTCCAACTAAAGCACCCACTTCTTAAGGTTGCGGCAGCAATTAGACGGGGCTACAGAAAAGACGAATGTCACACAAAGTGTCCCGGAGAGCAAGCAGCCCCAGGGAGGCAGGCTCCGGATCTGTAGCAAGATACTTGCTCTCAGTTGAAAATTCACAAGACTCCCTCTCATCCCAAATCAAATCCCTGCGCTTAGCACTGGTCCCAGGAATGCCCACATTTCGGGGAGGACGCCCCCACTCCGGGGGCCCCAGGTATCTGCGCTGGCTAATTGCTTAAGTGAAGCCGCCGGCCGAGAGCGCGCCCGGCGAAATCCGAGCGCGGAACCAGATCCTGCTTCGGCCGTCGGGCCGCGGGCGCCGCCGACCACCCACAGCGAGGCCGGCCGCCCTGCTGCACACGAGCACGGGCCGACCCCACGCCGGACTGCGCATCCCCAGCATCCAGAGGGAGCGCGAGGGACGCAGGCCGAAGTGCAGGGATGGAGAGGGGAGGGAACGTGATGTGGACAACTCAGCCTTTGGGTACCAGAATCCGGAGTGCCGCTTGTCCAATGAGGTGACTCGTGGGCAAAGAGCTCGCGTGGGGGCAGGTACCAGGAACTTTCCTGGTAACTCGAGAGAAGGGGAGGTAGATGTAGAGGGTGAACGGCGAGCAAACAAATACCATGCATTCAGCCCTGTTCACGACTGGAAGACCTGGTGTGGTGGCTTCATGTGCAATCAATATTTGAAGATTCTGAATGGGCAGGACTCTCAGTCTATCCACCGGCTTAGCTGGTAGATTTGTCCATCTAAAGTGTGTACAGAAACACTCAGTTCCGTTGTGGCGCTGGCAAAAACCAGAGAGCAGCGGCAGTCTGTAATTCCAGGACTCAAGTTGTGGAGTCAGGAGAATCAGAAGTTCAAGGTCGGTCATCCTTGAATTTAGCAAGTTCAGGGCCAGCCTGGGATATCTGAGATCTCAGCCCCACAAATTAAAAAAAAAAAAATAGAGGACACACCCTGTATGCACGGACAATGCTGGGTTGTGAGGTGTAATTACACCTGCAGGGTGTAACTGCTTTATGCAGAGTGGAGAAATCTGGACAGGACTGTGTGTTACAGGTGGAATGTTCTAGAGTGTTCTAAATATGTGCCCAGAAGCTAGAATATTGTAACTCTGCAGGCCTCAGGAAAACGGCAATGGGATGCAGAGAATGCTGTGAGCAGTTTCTGTCAGGGGTGTGGGATGTGGTGCCCTTGAAACAAGGCAAGAGGCAGCCACTTGTATTGGGGTGCAGTAAGGGGGACTGGGTGTTCTGCCTAACCAAAGCCAGGCGAGTTGCTCTCTGGGGAAGGAGGTGAGGGGAGCGGAGGGCTCATCCCATCTGACGCTTTCCAAGTGCTCTCACCAGCTTCTGAAACTTGTATCTCCACTAGGCGCTCAACTCTGAAAACAGGTTAATAATTTAAAATTTTAAAAAATAAGGCTGTGAATGTGGCACAATTGGCAAAAACAAACAACAACAAAAACTCAAAACAAAACCTCCAAACCAAACCAAAAGTTCGCTTGCCAAGCATGCACAAAGCCCAGAGATCCATACTCAGAACCGGATAAATCAGGCTTGGTGTGAGCCTGTAATGCGGACGCTTGGGAGGTAGAGGGACAGGAGGATCAAAAATTCAAGGTCATCCTGAGCTACACAGTGAGTTTAAGGGTAACCTGGGCTACAGGACACTGTCTAAACAAGTAAATAAGAAAGCCAGCACTCGATGCCAAAGCCTGAGCTTGCTTTCTCCCCATTGGCCTTACATCCCAAAGCCTCATTTTCCATGACGTCCTTTAGTGAAATATTCGATGGCACTGCAGTCCCGGAATTTACAGCTCTTCCCTAAGAGAGACGGTTGGTCCGGGGAGCGTTCCCGGATGGACAGTCAGATCCTGTTACTCTAAGGCTGGGTTCTGACGCCTGGGTTCCTAGGCAGCTCTTTCCTCCCGCAGAGGCGCCCCAACAATCTCCAAACATTTTCATTCCATCTGCCTGAGCCAGTGTACTTAGAAAGATGGAGAGAAGGGCGCGCGCGTGTCTGTGTGTGTGTGTGTGTGTGTGTGTGTATGTGTGTGTGTGTGAGAGAGAGAGAGAGAGAGACAGACAGACAGACAGACAGACAGACAGAGACTGAGCCGCCAGAGCAGATTTCTGGGAAGAGATCAGAGCAAAGGAGCACTCATCATCACAGAGAACTGAGGATGCAGAGGGGTTTGGGGGTGTCCCAGAGACATTAGGACTGAGTTAGAGGTCGAGAGGATGCTGAATGGGCTTCCAAACTAAGCCAACAGGGAAACACACATTAAAGGTCAAGGGCCAAATATTTTTATTTTTATGTTCGTGATGAGGAGAGATCCAGTACGACAGAGCCCACGACACAGCACGCACACAGTCCGCAGGAACACCCAGAGGGGAACCGATGAAGTGAGAAAGGCTGCAACCAGGAGCTAAAACAGTCTGGCTGGGAGACGGGCTCAGATCTGTGTCTTAAAACCCAGCAATTGCAGCCCCTGGTGTTCAGGGCTCACTACTCAGGTGCCTGCAGCCGGCAGCCTCAGCACAGCGCAGTGGGATCAGCAGTTTGCCCCATCAATGGTGTTAGAGGGCGTTGAAAAGGGGGCTGGGGAGACTGCAGAGGGAAACAAAGTCCCCCCAGTCTGGCCATCAAGAGAGGAGAGAGCTCACCTGCCAGCTCCCAGCAAGGGGCCAGGCTTGGCCGAAAAAGTAGAGGTGACCTTCCCTGCCAGCACAGTGTGGATATTATATATTCTCTGTCTCTCTGTCTGTCTGTCACTCCCTCTTCTTTTGTGCCCCAGCCAGTTAGAAGGATTTATATTTGGGCTTGTGGTGGTCAGACCTGCTTTGTGTGTTCAGGTTGTAAGAATGAACTAATTATGGCTGTGTGTGTGAGGGGTGGCAGTTTCTAGGGAATCAGAGAGGAAATGAGGTTGGAACACATGGGGTGGGGTGAGGGTGATAGCTGGCTGGCACCTGCGATCCAGAAGGCTGAGGCAGGAGGATTTCCATGAGTTTGAGGGAAAAAGACGTTAGAATGGGAAGTCAGTAGTACACACCTGGGGAGACTAGAGGTGTGCACAAGGCATCTTCGATGAGAGGCTTGAAGCCCAGGCTGAGAACCCTCAGGGAAAGTGTATGTGTCTGCTGCAGAATGGGGTCCTGAGTGTGTGTGTGTGTGTGTGTGTGTGTTTGTTTGTTTGTTTGTTTTGGTGAGGAACTCCACTCTGATTACCCATTGTTGGCACATAAAGTCCCAGAAGCAAAAATTGCAGGACTGTCAAGGTACTTGCCTTAGTTTCTTCATTTTGCCAACAGGGAAATGTCTGCCTATCCCTGGACTGACCCAGGATAGCAGAGACATCAGAACTCAGTGTTTTAGGAGCCTGGTGGTCTGGGAGGAAAAGACGCTGTAAACCCAAACCATGTTAAATTGTTAACCGAACAACACATATAACCACTCAGGCCCTGTAGTAAAGATTTATGGTTACGTTTGGGTTCCATTGCTCTGTGGCCCGGAGCCAGTGGCCTTGCCTCTCTGTGCAAACAAGAATAATACAGTCTCTCTTCTGTGTGGTTGAGAGGATCAGGCCTGCCAGTAATTGTTGGCTGGGGTTGCTTTTCCCAAGGTGCAGAGGTCCCAGGAGCCTTGCTCTTTACAGGGCTGAAGGGTGAGAGTTAACATTCCCACTTTGAGGCAGCCCCTCAAAGTGGTGGATCCCAACCCCAGGCGGGAGAGCTAATGGGATGGAGGGTCAGAGGTGGAGGGACAGGTGAGGGACAAGTGCTCCTGCCTGCTTTCAGAGAGAAGGGTGTGGGGCTTTGGGTAACACAGAGCTCTTCCCACACAGAGAAGCTGGTGCCAGCTAGGTACCCGCTTCTACGGAGCTAGTCCTGGCCTCAGCCCCGGAAGATCTTCCCACTCTGGTAGGATATTGTCTTGGAGCAGTCTCCTTCCCCATTCAGGGGCTGTGATTTCTTCAAAATCACCGGCTTCCCTTCAGGGCTACTCTGAAGATTGCAGGACAGCCTGGGAGAGCTCTGAGTACCTGCCCGCTCAGCCACTCCGTGGTGGGACAGCGAGGCTCATCCTGGGGTGAACCGGAAGGTCTCAGTACCCTGAGAGCTGGTTGAAGGGGCTTCCCTTCCGGATGGATGTGGAGATCCCTTCAGTGCTACCAATGGGGAGGAGCTGGGAGATTCAGTGTCCTGGGCATAAGGCAAACTTGATGCTGGTGCACTAGCTTCTCATGTCTATCTGTCTTTCGCTTACCTTTTATCTTATCCCCCGCCCCACCCCGTCTCTGTTTGTGTTGTTGTTGTGTTTTTTTTTTTGTGTGTGTGTGTGTGTGTGTTTCGTTTTGTTTTTTGTTTTCCTCCGGCTGTCTTGGAACTCACTCTGCACACCAGGCTGCCCTCCAGCTCAGAGATCTGCCTGCCTCTTCCTCTTGAATGCTGGGATTAAAGGAGTCTGACACCACTGCAGCCGTTCCACCACAGTGAACAAAACCACATCTCCAGCTCCCCACACCAGTTCCACTGGTTCGTCTCTCCGTTCTGGGCAGGAGGGCAGGAGAAGCGAGTGGGGCGGGGGAGCAAGTTTCCCAGCAGCACTTTCTCCTGCCCGTTTCTGAGAAGTGGCCCGGAGGGGGTGGAGTGGGGCTGGCTGACCACCTCTGGAGCAGCAGGGTTCTCAGAACGGCCCCAGTGAAGTAGGTGACTCATCCTCCGACCTCCCCTGTCTGGGGAGTTAAGGGAGAGTCCTACCCGAGGCTTCGGTCAAGGTGTGAACTTGTAAGAGAAGGGCTTTTGAGCCAAAGGGGCTGCAATTTTGGGGAGGGGCCAGAGCTCTCAGTTCCCTTCACAAACAGACCCAAGAGTGAGTGTTTATGGACTAGGGTTGGAGGAACCCACTCGTACCCAGAGAGACCCTTAGTCCCTTGTGGTTTAAGATTCTCTATTCTCTCTCCCACGTCTCCTGTGTCTCTTCCCCCCCCCCCTCTTTAGGGCTTTTATTTCTTGCTACCTACTCAACTTTCAAGGTGTTACCAGCCAGCAGTATTTACTCCCACACAGCCCCAGCCTAGTCAGGCAAATTAACATACAAAACAAAAGGGGTTAAAAACACCACCAAAGCGACTGGGTGAGCTTTTTTTTTTTTTTTTTATTTGACTCGGTTTATTTTCACAAAGCTCAGCTGTACCCCCAATTCTTTACAGTTTGATCACTTGCAGTCTCTAGTCCCTGTTCGTTTTGAAAGGAATTTCCCCGCCTCACTCGTACTTGGGGGTTCCCTACCCCAGCACCAGGTCCTCCCACACCCCGTGTTCTTAGTAGTTCTCAATTAATTGCCGGCAAAAATTCTGTCCCTGGCATGTGAACATGTTCATAATTAGCTGCGTTTTTTTTTGAAAATATAAACGCAAACATATTTCAAATACTTCGTACTATCCTTAGGTCAGGTCTATTTGGAATCTTCCCTCGAGCCTCTCTTCTCTCTGTGAAGACTCTGTGAAGCCTTCTCTACTGCTGCCCTCTGATGGGGTCATTATTTTTCCTGCAAATTGGGCTAAGACCTATTTAATTCGCCATGAAAACCAACCTAATTAGGAATCGAATTCACTCTTTCGTGGGCTTAAACGAGAGGGTTTTCTTCTCCCTCCCTTCCTCCATCAGTCCGTCCGTCCCTCCCAGCTCCGAGCTGGTTTTCTTCGGGCTTTCTGAACTCCCTTCCTACAGAGGCGAGCACCACGCTGCCCTTAGTTAGCAGCCTCCTACCTGCTCCTAAGTTTTCCTCTCTCTCCTTTTTTAAGCAGCCGAGCCCCGCTCGATTCTGTGAGTCTGTCGGTGACATTTTTCCCTCATCGTAGTCTCCCAGGAATAAAACATCTCTCTCTCTCTCTGGCTGGCCTTCGGCCGAGGCGGTCTGCTGTTGCTCTGGATGTAGGAAGAGACTGAGAAGTACCGTTAGTAGCTGACTGAGTCGGGCCGGTTCTGGCCGGGTGACCCCAGTTGCAGTGGAGATCCGAGTCCTCTAGGGCAAGGCAGCGGGAGGGTGCCTGGCTGGTTCCCGTCGCTCTACGCAAAGAGCAGTTCTTTTACTGCGGTTGGGCTAATGACGGGTCCTGATTTTGTGAACTCGGTGTTTATTTTCCCTCCACCAGCCGGGGGAGGAGTGCAAGCTGGGGAAAGACCCTCGGGCCCAAATCTTCTGGGAAACCTGCTGAGGCTCTGTCCTAGTGCACCCCATCTCTGCAAAAACCAGTCGGGCAATGGCCATCCCGGTTAGGGTAGGTTTCAGCCTTTCTTCCCTCTTGTTCTCACAATAGGGGAGCCAGGGCCGTCAGACACAGGGATATACATCAGCCACTTTCTGTGGGGGACCCACTTCAGCACCTTCAGCCCTGGACACCTCCTTTGGCCGAGCGAGTTCTGAGTACCCAACCCTGGGTACAGGCCCTCCACTCTGGGGCCAGGAGGGGAGAAGTGAGCAAGGGTGCCGGGTGGATTCTGCAGCCCAAACTGCCTCTGAGGTGAGGTGTATTTCATCTGATACTGGACATAAAAAAACCCAAGAGGTGTTCTCAAGTTGGGAGACGGCGGATCCAGTCATGAAAAATCCTTAGGGTCACATCAAGAAGGGGTGTTGTTACATCAAGGCTGGCTTCCAACTCCACCTGCCCTGGAAGCCGGTGGCATCTGGTTGATTTTCCAGTACTTTTCAATTTTCAGTTCCAGCGATCACGATCACAGGGCCCACATGGAAACCAGAGAGCCCCTAACAGACCGCACCAGCGGTCACTTACCCAGGACAGCACAGACACCCTTTACCCCTGCATGCATTTGATCTCACTCCACCAAAATGGTCCAGTTGCCAATGCCTAGCTGAGGTCCCAGGCTTGGCCTTACCGTCAACCCCTTACCCCTTGACCTTGCTGGCTCCAACCCAATTAGCGCCAAGGCGGCGGCCGGCACCAGGGCCTGTGTGGCAGGGCAGAGAGCCTCCTGGTAGGCAGGTAGAGAAGGGCTAGCCCCTGGTGTTATCAGCAAGTAGCTTAATCAGGAATTTGAGCTGACAACTCCATCCGCCACCCGGACTCCGCCAGCCGGTTGACGGTGGGGGTGAGACCCGAGAGGCTGGAACCCCAGGCTTCAAAGCCGCCTGGGGTGCGGCGGCCTTGGGGAGGGGGGTGCCTGGCGACCCCGAGTGCCGCCTGGACAGAAGCCGGCGGGCCAGTGGGCGCTGGACCATCTTCCCGGCGAAGTAGGTGGCCCTGTATATTTTTGTTCAAGTGGTGTTTACGTTAATGGAAAAGGGATGGGGTTACAAACAGCCCGCAATCGATCGGAGTCAGGGGCCTCTGGGGATTCTACACTGAAAGGGCTCTCGCTTCGCCTGGGGAGACTTTAGCGGGAGCACCACCCAGCATGGGGAGCTGCTGTTAGGAACCCCAACTCCAACGAGTGCACCCATCCAGCTCTCCTGCCTAGAAAATCCTGCTGTCCCAGGAGTGGCGCATTTGGGTTTACAGAGGAGAAAGGCCTCCTTTCTTAAGGACCCAAGGACATAAAAGGGCCCTGGGAGGGGGATAGCCCTTCCCTGCCTCACTTTCCCTTTCTTTTTGGAACAAAATTTGCCAGGAGTTTGACTGATTTCTTCCCTCCTCTGGAGCAGTGGTCTTTCCGAACACAGACACATGACCCCCATCCTAAGACAATTTTTGCCCCCCCCCCTTTTATTCACCAATTGCACCGCTGCTCTCTTTTCTCCGCCTATGGGAAAGGGGGACAGGCTTCTGTCAACGGAGAACTCAGAATACAAAAATCAAACCGGGAACCACATGGTTCCTCTGTGAGGTGGGTGGTGGTCCAGCCAGGTAGGAAACAAGCCGCTGCTCAAACCAGGACAACAGGACTGACTGACTTTTGGAGAGGTGTCTCCAGTCCCTTTCCAGGACAGCAGTTTGACCATGAAGTCAGACCCTCTCAGATACTGTCCACCCAGCCGCTCAGCTCAGAGCCTTGTCTGATCTTTTCCTGGAAGACAGTGGACTGGGCAGTTAGGGTTATCGGACACACTTCCGCTGTTGTGCAGACTAGATGGGACCTGGCCTCAGTGGGGCCTGCAGGGAGGAGGGGCCCCATCAGCTTCTTACCTAGAGATCTGAGCTGGAGGTATTCTACCTCCTCCTCATTTAGGGCCTTCTTCCCAACTATAAAACTTGGGCAACTTCACATGAGGGAGCTGAGTGCAACCCAGCTCAGGAGACGCCCTCCCAAAGGAGGGGAGAGGGACCCCATAAGATGTTTTTGTGCCATAAGCTTGTCCACGGATGGGGTGTTCAAGAGGAGAGTTTGGGGTTTGAAAATATATTTATGTATTTACTTTTGAGGCAGGGCCTTGCTTTATACAGCCTAACTGGACCCCAAGCACTGGTCCTAAACTCACTGGGATTCTCCTGCCTCCGTTTCTGAAGGCTGGGGTCACAGGCCACTCCAGGGTTAGGTGTCCAGACGGCTCACACACTTGAGAACTTGGCTCTTCTGCTCAGCCACCTCAGGGCTGAGTGCTGAGCTCCCAGGCACTGGCTGGCCCCTTGGTGTCCCTACCTTCTGTAATGGAGCCAGTGACCCAGCTGGGATTGGCTTGGCTTGGCTTGGCTTGGCTTCCCTTCCCTTCCCTTCCCTTCCCTTCCCTGTCCGTCCGTCCGTCCTTCCTTCCTTCCTTCCTTCCTGTTTGTTTTGCTTTGCTTTTTAGGATAGTTTTTCTCAGTAGCTCCGTTGTCCTGGAACTTGCTCTGTAGATCAGGTTCACCTCAAACTCAGAAGGCATATACCTCCGTGCCCCTCTTGCTTGGCTTTTCTTAATTAGTCACCACAAGGTCTTGGGTGGCGAGGGAGGTGTGCGGTTGTACTGGGGAGGGGGGGAGATAGCAGCACCTTGACTTTCCTCAGACACTTAAGGTCCTGACCCACCAAAACAGAACAAAGCAGGCATCAGTTACAGTTACTGGCAGCCAGCTGTCTTTCAAAGACGTTCTTCAAACCCGTGGACTTGTTGACACCCCCTTGACAGGCTCTGGAGCATTGACACTGAGCAGCCTAGAGAGGAATCCAAGCGTGCAGAGAGAGAGATGCGGAGCGAGGGGTCGGGAAGCGGAAGCCTCTCCGTGGCTGTGGCTGCAGGCCAGCTTTCCTGCCAGGCCTTGATCCTCAGTGGGCAGGCCCTGCATCAATCTCCTGGCCTGATTGGTTGGGTGCAGGTGCAATCTACAGCCTGTGCGCCTTCAAACCATATGGGTGGAGACTCTGTAGGCGCGGGAGGTGGCCACCCTTCCCCTTTGCCCCTGGGGTGCAGGAGCAGGAGGGTCTTAAAAGAGGGAGCTCCTCAGAACTAGGGTGGTCCTCATGCAGACTCCAGGGTGGGCCCTGGCTGAGCATCCCTGGCCCCGGGTTTAGCTTTCCCTGTCACTCCACTTTCTCTTGGGCCAGGGACACCAGATGCGGAGTCCTGAATGCGCTGGCAGGGTCCCTTGTGTGTGCCCCAGCCATTTCTTCCATCCTGCAATTAAACCCGAGGTCAAATATCTCCTTAACGACACTATCAGGCCGGAGCCTCATTATGTCGTATATTTAGGCATAAAATAAGGGTTGGACGGAGCAGGGCATGGAAATGACTGCATTCTGGGAATGAATCCTTTTAGCAGAAACCAGGGCTGTTATTTACCACGAGAGCTAAGTACAGGCTGGCCTTTCCAGGAGACCCAGGCAGGAGCAGCAGGCCTCCAGGCTCTTTTGGCATTGCCTGTGCCCACCGCAGGCCTGGCATCTGCCTCTGAGTTGCTGCACCGCTGTGGACCAGGAGCTGGTGTTCTGACAAATGCCCACTGGGTTTGCAGCTGGGAGGCTTGTACACAGGGGTGCCAGCAACAATGTGGGAATGGACAACTTCTGCAGGCTGCTGTGCTGCCTTGGGTAGGTGACCAGCATCTCTGTGCTGTATAGGGGAGAAGCCAAGCTTCTTCCCAGAACCCTTGAGAGGAGCTCAGTGAAGGCTGCAGGTCAGGGAGACTTCGAGAAACAGGAAGGTCAGACTGGGGATGCAGCTCAGTGGGGGAGACTGCTTGAAGTCCTGTACCCCATCACAAAAGAGGGGAGAGGTGAGGAGTAGGGGAGGAAGGGAGGGGGAGGAGAGGAAGAAGGGAGGAGGGAGTGAAGGAGGGGGAGGAGAAAGGGTGAGTGAGGAGTAGAAGGTAACTCTGGGTTCCTGGGAGGAATGAACAAACAACGGAGTGGAACTGGGGACCAGGGGAGAGGGCTGGACTTTAGCTCCTAGGCCAGGCCTCAGGATGGCCTCCCTCAGCTCCAGCCTGGGCTAAGTGCAAGAGTTCCAAGAGTTCCCTTCCTGGGCTAAGTACAAGAGTTCCCTTCCTGCCTCCTCTCTCACCCCACCACCCCCTCCAGCACCATTCTGGGGACAGGTGGCCTAAGAGGACCCAGAGTCTTTCAAACACACTGAATTCTCTCGGCCTCACTCGAAGGGACCAGGATTGTGTGGGCAGCAGCATCGCAGATCCTGTCTCTCAGGAAGTGGCTTGGGTGACCCACAAGCTACAAATATTTGGACATATCAGAGGAGAGGAGGGAGTCCCCAGTCTAAATGTTTGCCCAAGGTCTCTGGAGGGCAGATTAGTCACAAGACTGAACGCCCCCTACACACACACACACACACACACACACACACACACACACCCACACACCCACACACACACACACCAGTTATGATCTAGAGTAACGTGGGCTATGTCCCCAGGCCAGCTGGCCAGGGTTGAACTTTTGACTTCCAGGTCAGGCAAGATCAAGCAAGACCTGTACTCCATGATCCTGCCTGGAGATCCTGAGTGGCTCACACAATGGTGTGAGTTATATTGGCTAGAGGAGAGGTCTTCTAGGCCCTGCCTGCTGGAACACACACATATACCACACACATTTACATACATGGACACATATGTACATGGGCGCACATGTTCACAGGCATACAACCTCTCAGCCTCCAGAACAGTCCTGCTTTCCCTTCCTTCACACCCTAGATGAGGCTGGGTCTGACCTCTAGCCTTGGTGAGGGGAGGCAGTTCTTACCTTCCTTCTCTCTCTCTCTCTCTCTCTCTCTCTCTCTCTCTCTCTCTCTCACACACACACACACACACACACTCACCACACACTCACACACAAGCACTTACTTACATACAAGCATACACACACTCACATACATACACAAGCACACACTCACTCTCATACACAAACATACACACTCACACAAGCACACACTCACACACATACACAAGCACACATTCACACATACACTCTTACACACAAGCACACACTCACACATACAGTCACACACAAGCACACACTCACACACACACTCACCACACACTCACTCACACACAAGCACTTACTCACATATAAGCATGCACATACTCACACAATACAAGCATACACACACTAACACACATACACAAGCACACACTCACTCTCATACACAAGCATACACACTCACACAAGCACACACTCACACACATACACAAGCACACACTCACTCTCATACACAAGCATATACACTCACACAAGCACACACTCACACACATACACAAGCACACACTCACATACACTCTTACACACCAGCACACACACACACAAGCACACACTCACACATACACTCTCACACACAAGCACACACACATACACTCTCACAAGCACACACTCACACACCGGCACTCAGACACGAGCCTTTTCAGGGCCAGCCACTGGAGCTCTGAGGCGGCAATACCATGTGACCCTAGGATCATCACATGGGTTTAGTCCCCACAGCCCTTTGAGGCAGGTTTCCTTATTCTCTGTTTCTCAGGATCAAAGTGAGGGGCTGAAGGGCCTGCCATTTTCAGCTTCGACTTCTGAGGTTTGCGTTGTTTTCTGTGTGTTTGAAAAGCCCCGGGTCCACCAGGCCACCTGTCCCCAGGATGGTGCAGCAGAGTATGCTGGGGTTCAAGGGGTGGCTGGAAGGAGGTGACTTGGAATTCTTGTGCTTAGCCCAGGCTGGAGCTGAGGGAGGTCAACCTGGGGCCTGGTCTAGGAGCCAAAGTCCAGGCCTCTCCCCTGGTCCCCAGTTCCACTCCGCCCCATTCTGCTGGCTCTGCTCACTGTGTTGGTTGGTGGTTAGGAAGCCAACAGAGGGTTTATTCCCAGGAGAGCTGGGTGCAGATCCTCTGATGGTTCCAGATTCTCTGATGGTTCCAGATGCTCATTCTCATCTGTGTCAGAGGCTGTGCTATGCCACATTATCAGATGCGCTCTCCAGCACTTGTGCAGAGATCTGAATTACTGCAGAAAGTGGTCCAGGTTATGCTCCTGAACTGCTCCAGACCTCCAAGGGGTGAGCTAGGAACAGAAGACATGGGCCACGGAGAGGACAGCTCTGCTGAGGAATTCCATACCTTGTCTGTCACCGGGCTCTGTGCCCAGCCACTGAACTCTGGCCACCTGCTCCTTGGATCAGAGAATCTCCACATCTTCACTAGCACTTGGGATGTTTCATTGCTGGGGGAGGTCTCTCAGTCTCTCTCCATGTGAGATGACGGATTTGTTTCCAGTCACTCGGCCACCATTTCCAGAGCCATTTTACCTCCAGCAGGAAGGCAGGTAGACAGGTAGTGTCCACTGTGGTACCAATGCCTCAGGACGGAACCCAGGCTTTATATTCTAAAGGATTGCATGTGAGTGCATGTGTGTGTGTGTGTGTGTGTGTGTGTGTGTGTGTGTGTGTGCGTGCGCGCGCGGGAGGGCGCGGGTGTGCTTTTGTCCCTCTGAGAGTGGGATTTCTGGGAGACTAGCACAGAGACACTCAGCAGACTTAGGATCAGGCTCCGCTGTGCCTTTCTGAAGCTGGATTTGGCCCATTCTCTTGCCTTTCCAGGATCATCACGGCTGACTCATAGGGAGGCTGAAGGAGGAGGGCATTTGGCCAGTTTGGCCAAGGCAGCTGTGTGTCTAGGGCTCATCCCTGAGCAGGAGGGATGCTCACAGAGGCTAAATGAGGAAGGAGACATCAGATGAGAACATGCTGGAGGCAGAGGGACTCCCCCAGGGTCTCACAGTGGGGAGTAAAGGGAGGTTGAGGTGGAGGGGCCCCAGGGTCTCACAGTGGGCAATGGGAGGAGGTGGAGGGACCCCAGGGCTCACACTGGGGAGTAATGGAGCCAGGATCCAAACCAGAGGCTGAACTGGAGGCTGAGTCCTCAGGGGTGCTGGTGACCTTATCATGTGACCTTATCATGTGACCTTATCATGTGACCTTATCATGTGACCTTATCATGTGACCTTATCATGTGACCTTCAGGGGTTGAGCTTGAGCTTCAGAATTCACTTCCCCCTGGAAAGTGCTGAAGGAGTTGGGCTCAAGGTGTATGGGTGCTGTGCATGTGGTAACTGAGCCTGGGGTTTCGCAGTGTACGTGTGCGTGCATGCGTGCATGCATGTGTATGACGTGTGTTTGCATGCCCATGCATGAGTTTGCATGCCCATGCATGAGTTTGCATGTCTTTCCTGCATGCCTGTGTACACGTGTATGCACATGTGAATGTGTGTGTCCTTACCCGTGCTTTCTCTTCCTTCTGAGAGATTAGGGTGTCTGTCCCTCATCCAGACACTTTGCAAACAGGACATGTCAGGACCAGCAGTGCCATCTCTGTGGACGCCAGCCCCAGACACAGATGCAGGGTGAACCCCAGCCTCGTGAGAGGGGTGGGAATGTGGGTGCCACAGAAAGGAGCAAGACAGGCCTGAGCTGGTGTGGTTGATGCTGGTCTCGGTGCATGGAGGTTGATTGAATACCACACTCACCTTGTTATGGTTTGTTATTCTGTGATTAAAAAGGTGTAAGACAGTCTTTTGTTTGTTTTTTAAGATGATGACTCACTATATAGCCCTGGCTGTTTGGGACTTGATATGTAGTCCAGGTTAGCCTTGAATTTACAAAGCTCTGTCTGCTTCTGCCTCCCAAGTGCTGGGATTATAGCTGTGCACTACCATATAGGGTAAATTGGGGATCTCTCTCTCTCTCTCTCTCTCTCTCTCTCTCTCTCTCTCTCCCTCCTTCCCTCCCTCTCTCCCTCCCCCTCCCTCCATCTCTTCCTCCTGCTTTTGTTTTGAGACAGAGTTTCTCTGTGTAGCTCTGACTGTCCTAGAACTAGATCTGTTGACCAGACAAGCTTCAAACGCAGACATTTGCCTGCCTCTGCCTCCTGAGTGCTGGGATGAGAGGCTGGTGCCACTATGCTCAGTTGGCCATCTGCTCTCTTCCTACCTTGTGGGTTCCAGGGATCAAACACAGGTCATCAGGCTTGGTACCAAGCACATTTACCTGCTGAGCCCTCTCTCCCGAACCATCTCTCCAGCCTCCACAACTTTTAAGAGCCAGGCTTATGGTGACAGAGGTAGACATTGGAGGGGTCATTTCAGTGATGAAGATCTGAGATGGCTGGGGACACAGGATGCTGTAGCGAGGCAGAACAGTTCCAGAGTCCCCTAAAGGACCAGCTGTGCCCTCACCTTCCAGTTTCTGGTCTCTAGAGCACAGAGAAAATATAGGCTGTGCCCTCTCAGCCTCTGAGTCAGAGATAAATGGAGAAACTGGTCCCAGGAAGCCGGCTACAACAAAGAGTCTAACTTCCATGTATTGTTAAATAAAAGATCAAGTATTGTAAGTCATAGGTGACAGATAAAGTTCACTGGCTTCTGTTATCGGTCATTATTACATCAAATGCAATGGCAAAACCAAAACAAAACAAAAACAAAAACAAAAACAACCCCCCCCCCAAAAAAAACAAAACCGCATGGGGCTGCTTGGTTTAATTACAAATTAAATAACAGGGGTTGGGGATTTAGCTCAGTGGTAGAGCGCTTGCCTAGGAAGCGCAAGGCCCTGGGTTCGGTCCCCAGCCCCCCCCCCCCCCCAAATAAAAGAAAAGAAAAGAAAAGAAAAAAAAACAAATTAAATAACAAACATGGCCATCACAAACAGGAGAAGTCACTTTTCTTCAAACCCACTTCAGTGATGAATTCCCCAGCACCCTGGAGACACCATGAAGCAGAGCTTCTCGGGGGCAGGGGTGTGGGGTTTGGGGTTTTGTACTGTGGAGCCTTTCCCAGAAACCAGCCCTGTGTAGTGTGCCAGTGCCCTGGCTGGGGTGGCTAGCTGAGTCAGTTGTGTCTTTAGAGGCTCTCTGTAAGTTTGGGGACAGATTATCCTCCTGTCATGGGCTTTAGTGCATTTTCTGCTGTGATAAAACACCAGAGGCTTGGTACCTTGTAAAGATAGAGGGTTGATGCCTGTGTGTGTGGGGAGGGGTATGTGCGTGTCCGTGTGCTTCCTATTCCTGGGATAAACACTGACCAAAAGCAGTTTGGGAAGAAAAAGTGATTATTTGACTGATTTCAAAGCCCGTTTCAAATCTTATCATTGAGGGAAATCAGGGCAGGAGCTCAGGGCAGGAACCTGGAAGCAGGAACTGAAGCAGAGACCACGGAGGACCAAGTTACGTACCAGCTTGCTCCGTCTGCTTTCTTAGCTAGCCCCCATGGATGGCATCGCCCATAGTGAGCTGAGCTGTCGTCCCACCTTAATCAAGAAAATTCCACACAGGCTCATCTACAAACCAGCGGGACAGAAGCAGATTCCTCAGCAGATCCCTTTCCTCCCATCCCCAGATGATACCAGCCTATATTAAGTTAACAAAGTCAAAAAACTGGGGTAAACACTCAACCCTAACCAGCACGGAGTTGGGGTGGGGTTAAAGCTCTGTCTGGGCCATGTGTGACTAACGGCATCATAGTGGCAGTGAGTGGGAGGCAGGGGTGACAAGGTTAGATCCCAGTTGAAGGACTGAGAGGGGCTATCTCACTTGAGTGTGGTGTACTCTCCCAGCGACCTAACCACCTTTCCCCAGGACACGCCAACTAACTGTCCTTCCACATCCCAGCTCTGCCACCCTGAGGACGAAGCCTCCCACTGAAGCCTCCTGCACGTGAACTGGAGGAAGAGAAGTATCAATTCCAGGACCTCAGCCTTCCTGTCTACCTAAGGGCAGAGGTCAAGGATAGAAACAGAATCAAGAAACATTTAGAACATAGTCCCGGGCTTCTGGGCATCTCGAGATCTGCTCACAGGGCGCATCCCTAACACTCATCCCTGTACCCAGCAGCTTCTCTACCCTGCGTGCTAGACATTGCATACAGAAGAAAAGGACAAAGCAGACCTCCAGACGAACAGGATCCAGAGTGACCAGAACCAGACCAGAAATCCTATGACGACATCACAGGAGGGGCCAACGTTGGGCTTGAAGATGATGGAGACATTTTCAGGGAAGACCTTCCTGATCTGCAGAGGTACAGGACAGTGGTTACACGCATGGGGTGCTGGTCCCTAAAGGAAGAGGCCTGGGACCCCATCACCTCACACAGAAAGACCCACTTCTCTCCTGTCCAGGTACCCACAGTTTCAAGAGCAAAATGCAGCCTTGCTTGTGTCCTGATGAAGGTCTTTTGCCTGCTTCTGTACATGGTGCGGTGGGGTTAGGGAGGCACTGGAGGGAGACAAAGGCAGCCATTCAACCAGAAGTGATTCTTGTCGGATAGCCACAGCTGGGCTCTGATGCACTCTGTCTTGGGTGCTACCCTCCTCCCCCCACCACCCTGGAAATCTTAGTTTTTCTTTATTTTCCTTATTTTTTAATGATTTGTTTATTTATTTTATACATAAGTACACTGTAGCTGTCTTCAGACACACCAGAAGAGGGCATCAGCTCCCGTTACAGATGGTTGTGAGCCACCATGTGGTTCCTGGGATTTGAACTCAGGACCTCTGGAAGAGCAGTTCAGTGCTCTTAACCACTTAACCACTGAGTTTTTCTTTATGTCTGCTCACCTCCTTTGCTTAAACCCAGAGGGCTGGAGGGTCACCATGTCCCCCAAAGGCTTTGGGAGCAATGAGGGGTTTGATTGCAGTCAGGTCATAGAGATACATGGATCTGCCAAGGTTGCAGTCCATCTGCCCTGCAGGTCCATATTGGGCGCAGTGTTGGCCAGCAAGACTGGCCCAGGGATCTTCAACCGGTGAACTTAGATGTGTTGTTCGTTAGAGTTTGTGCTGACATTCTCCAGGTCCAAGTTAGGCACAGGGAGTTCCCGACCTCCATCAGTGGTCTTTGTGATCTCCTGTGGGGTGATAGTGGGGCCATCACTGTGAGTTTTAACTCCCTTATGTATGTCCAGGGGCTATAGTTACACGTATTGCTTAGATATGAGAAACTGAGGTCCCTAGACATGGGAACTCGCTCAAGGTCACACGGCCATTACAGCAGTCAGACAGGTGATTGTCTGTGTCACCTGAGGATGCCACTGCTCTGTGTCACGCTATGCTGGCAGCCCAGGGAGTGTCTGCAGACCTTCAAGCAGGATCAGGACAGCAGATCTTCTTACTCGAGGGAGAGTTTGGTTTCAGGCTTCCCCTCTCTGGAACATTCTGAGAAGTCACTCGTGTTGTGTACTCTGGAGAAGCGTGGGCAGACTTTCCTAAATGCCGATTTTGTTTATTCCAATCAACTGTAGGTTGGCTTCAGGCTTACCCAAAGACAGCCTAAAAGCCTGAAGGTTCTTCGTGCCTGTTTCAACACAAATCCTCTCTCAGTTGAGTCTTGGGGGCTCAGGCCATAGCTTTGGGCACCAAAGCTAGTGGCATCTTTGGGGCAGGACAGTGCTGGGCCAAGGTAGGAGTTCTAGAGAAGTTGACTGTGCAGTCTCACAGGGAGAGTGTGGTCTGTCCCCAGGTGGCACCTGTAAGCAGTAATGTGACTAAAATTTCTGTGACGGACGCCTCAGCGAGGAGAAGAGATCGGTTCTCACCCCAGAGCGTTCAGAGTTTAATCAGCCTTCTGAAACACACAGAGCTTTTCCTTCAAATCACAGGAAGAATGTGCTGCCTGCTGTGCCGCACATTCCCACTGCTACCTTGTTCCCACTGGCCGGCCAGAGTGTGGCCACAGCCCAGTTAAGCTCTGCAGCATCCAGAGAGGATGGCCCTGAATTCCTGTGTTCCACCCTGCTGGCCTTCTCTGGGCAAGGCTGGGTCTCCTTGGGGATAGAGTCTGAGCTGCAGATCAGTCTGGGAAACGTGAGTCTCCGGCAGAATTCAGCGCTGGGGAAACCACTGCAAAATTACTCCCTTCCTTCTCTGGAAGCCAGTGGACAAGAGGGCATTGTGTGGGGTCAGAGCCCTCCTGTCACAAAGGGGCCTTTCAGAGGAACCGATGGGGCAGGCAATACCCCAGCCGCCTGGGCTCCTGGGCACATGTCCTGTCTTCCGTGTGCACATGTGTGTGCATGTACATATGTGTGTATGTATGTGTGCACATGTGTGTTCATAAGTGTGTATGTTCACATGTGTGCCTGTATGTGTATGTGCATGTATGTGTACGCATAAGTGTGCATGTCCGCATGTATGCATGTGTATGTATGAATGTGTGTATGCATATATGCATATGTGCATGTATATAAATACATGTGCACATGTATGCATGTGTATATGTGTGTATATATGCATATGTATGTGCACGTGTGTGTGCGCATGCACATGTTTATGCTGAGGACAGAGAGCTGTATGTTGGGTAAACAGGGTTAGAACAGAGCACTAACAAACATCTCTCTTAGGAAGTTATTTCCTTGTAGGAGAAAGACCAGGCATGGTAGGATGGGTAGACAGTATGACTGGATCCCTAAAAGGTACGAGTAAGACTGACAGCATCTGAGCTCCCAGCTTAGGTGTGGTGACAGATGACTTGGGGGTGAGAAATGTAGTCTGATGGCTTTGTGGACTCTGGATCAGTCAGCCATGTGAGAATTTACCCATTCTAATACTCAGGCACCCTGGAAAGAGCCGATACACACACACCTGAGGGAGGAAGGGAGGGAGGGAGAGAGAGAGGGAAGGAGGGAGGGAAGGTGTTTGGGATGAGAAGAGGCTCGGATCCACCTGGGTGTGAATGCTGTGTGCACACACAGTGTGTGCATGTATGTGTGTGCCTGTGCTTGCCCTGGGGAAGCTCTGCAGTGTAATTGCTCTCTGCAGAGCATGGCCCGCTGTGTAATTAAGCTGAGTGCTGGCGGCTCCCAGCACAGAAACGATTTTGTGTGCACTTGGCGTTCACCCTGTCCCTTTCCTTGATCAAAAGCGCTGCTTCCATTTCCCACACAAAATGGTTCCCAGACCGAGAGGAGGGCAGCCTTCCTGCATCTTTGGCAAGATGGTGGCTTCTGGGAAGAAAAGATGGAGGGATACAGAGAAAGGATGTCCTCAATGTGCAGTGGCTGAACTTCTGTGCTTCACCACCCAAGAAAAGTGCACTGGCCAGAGCCAGCATTTTACAGCATCCATCCCTGCCGTCTGGTCCTATTTGGCCCTACTCACGATGAACAGAAATTACTCCAAATATTCAAACCACTCAAGCAGCGTGTGGTAGGGTTGGGGGAGGGGCAGAATATCCCTCTGGAGCACGGGCTGCCTGGGGTCTGGCCCATCATGAAGTCCCTTCATGGTCTACCCATGAGGCTACACAGAAGACATCCAGCCATCCAGAAGGGACAGGAAAGAACATCAAGGGAATGTGACCAGATTTTGCTCCTTCATCAGACTGGAAAAGTTTGACACAGATTTCAGAGCTCCCCAAAGCATTTTTACAAAATGGTTCCATTATGGCTGTGCGTCTCAGGCAAGTTGATGAAATTCTCTGAGCTGTTCTTTGGGGGCAATGATAACAGAATAATACCCACCACCTTTGGGCGGCTCCTGGGTGGAGTGAGACTTGCTGGGAACCAGCAGGTGGGGCCAGCACAGCAGGTGGGGCCAGCACAGCAGGTGGGACCAGCCCAGCAGGTGGGGCCAGCACAGCAGGTGGGACCAGCCCAGCAGGTGGGGCCAGCACAGCAGGTGGGACCAGCAGCAGGTGCTGACTTTCTCATCTGCAACAATGTATTCTCATCTCTTAAGGAATTACAATGTCTGGGCCAGCACTACCCCTCCACAAACCCTGTGATCCTCAGGACAGGACCAGGAGGAGGCAGTCTAGGTGGCTAGCTCTGGGTCCCTTGTCTATCATGGACAAGATTATTACAAGGACACACTCCATGACCCAGGTGCAGATCTTGGCGGTGTGACCATGAGTGAATCACCTAGCCTATCTGGCCTGTGCCTTTTGTTGACCAGCAGGGCCCCGTAGGGCTGTATTACCCTGTAGGTCAGGCTGGTTAGAACCCTATTTAGGAGAGAGAAGGGGATTGGAACCTTTGGTGTCTAAAGCATATGCTGTCCTGGGACTATCCAAGCGTGACAGCCTACCCTGATACAGCTTCATGGCTTTGGGAGAGAGGCCCTTTCCCCATGCAGACTCCTGCTGTCTCCTTTTCTCGATGAGATAAATACGGAAGGAGGTGCATCATAGAGGTGTCTGCCAAGAGCCCAGTGTGTGTCAGCTGCATTTGTCACCTAGTAGGTATGGGTGTTGGGGGCCCAGGCTTGCCTAAGACCTGAGAGTCAAGGAAGGATGAGGGTTGTGTCCAACCTCAGTGGACTCAGAGCTCTTGAGATAGTTTTGTTATATAGATATATTCTCTCTCTCTCTCTCTCTCTCTCTCTCTCTCTCTCTCTCTCTCTTTCTCTCTCTCTGTATGTGTGTAGTTTCCACATTTTATTTCTCTCATTGAATTTATTAACATAAACCGGCTCCTGTGTTTTGCAGATCAAGTTTTTGTTGTTTGTTTTGTTTTCAAGATAGGGTTTCTCTGTGTAGCCCTGGCTATCCTGGGACATGATCTTTAGACCAGGCTGGCCTCAAACTCATAGAGATCCATCTGTCTCTGTCTCACATGCGCTGGTCTTCAAGTCATGTACCACCAGCACCAGGCTATGTAGATCATTTAAAAAAGACACCCGTAAGGTCTGTAGTGATGGCCCATCCTTTGTCCTCAGTATCTGTGCTTAGTGTTACTTTGTTTTCTTGTGTTTCTTTTTTGGTCATTTGATACAGAGGTATATCCCTTGTATCAACTCTTTCAAAAATACTGCTTTGGGCCCTCATTAATTTTCTGCTTTTCCCTCTTTCCTTACTTTTAATGTTTTCATTGTTACATTTGCCAGCACATGCGTGTGGCAATCGGAGGGCAGCTTTATGGACTCAGTTCCCTCACTGTATAGGTCCTGGGGATCGAACCCAGATCGTGATCCTTGGCACCAAGCTCCTTTACCTGCTGAGCCATCTTGCTGGCCCTTTACTGTTTCCTCATCTCTGCTATCCCTTTCTTGGATCTTGTGTTTAACTTGCTTCCTTCTTCTCTTCCCTAACACAGATGCTCACAGCACCCACTTGAAAGTCACTCATAGCTGACCTGGCACGTCAGCCAGATTCTCTCTCTGAGGATCCTGTGAGCCACTCTCGGCAAATTGGAATATGCTCTTCTCGATGCTGCTGGTCTGAGATGAGCTCTTTCCCACAGCTGCTTCTGTTAGCTGTGAATGTTTTTGCCTTCTTTTAAAAGATATATAGGGTTGGGGATTTAGCTCAGCGGTAGAGCGCTTGCCTAACAAGCGCAAGGCCCTGGGTTCGGTCCCCAGCTCTGAAAAAAAAAAGAAAAATATATATATATTTCTTTGACAGTTCCATACGTGCACATGTAGTGTTTGCTTATCACATTTTTAGGTCAGCACCAACTCACTCTCCCATGTCTTCTCAATACCTCCTCTCCCTCCTCTCCGTCTTCCTTCTCCTCCTCTTCTGTAACACCACACAGGGTACAGTGAGTGTTGCCTGAATGCACATCACTATTGAGCCATCCAAGGGGCGTGGGCAGCCTACCAGCAGCCATCTATACCTTTGGAGAAGCTCAGCCCTCTTCTCTGGAAGCATCCAGTTGTCAGTAGATCTTCACCCACGGATGGGACTTTATGAGCCCTCCTCACTCCCCACTCCTGTCCATGCTGGATATTGATTGGCTCGATCGATCGTGTGAACATCACCACAGCTGCCGTGAGTTCATGAATACAATGCTGCCAGAGGACAGCATTTCACACCCTTCCCTGAGCCTCTCTCTCTGATGTTCTTCCTGCTTCCTGTCTCACAGTGTCCCCTGAGCTCTGCAGGGGACAGATGGATATAGGTGTCCCATCAGAGTTGAACACTAACAGTCACTTGGTTGTTAGCACTTTGACCAAGTTGTGAGCCCCGGCACCTACCACTACACTGGAAGACACCTCCCTGACCAAGGCCGGGGCCACTGCTAATTTATGGATATAAATAGGAATATTTAGGAGGCAATTTGACAGTGTGTCCATTTTTTCTCCTCAGGCCTGTGACCTGATCCACAGCTTTTGACCCTATGAAGCAGACCTCAGGTCCCATCAGAAAACAGTTGCTTTCTGAAACCGCCATGCCTCTCTCTTTTTTTTTTTTTTTTTTTTTGGTTCTTTTTTTCGGAGCTGGGGACCGAACCCAGGGCCTTGCGCTTCCTACCTAGTAAGTGCTCTACCACTGAGCTAAATCCCCAGCCCCCCCCCCCCCCCCCCCCCCCCCCGCCATGCCTCTCTTGCACCAGTGACAGGGATTGCTTAGGTTTCGTTCCTTAACTTCCAGCTACCTTGAGATCCTCTACAAAGCTCCCCTGCAGCCAGAGAACCAGCTGCACATTCAGCGGCCGTGTGACAGATGAAAATGTCCTACTCCCACACCGTGGCCTGTCCTGGTGTCAGCCTCTTCGTGCTCAGAAAGAATGAGGCACCTACAACTGCTGGGTGAGTATTCTGAATTCCCCAAGGTCAAGAAGACGGGTGGGAATGTGTTGGCCTCATGAATTTACTGGTTTGTCTTGCTCATTTATCCCTTCAGCCCAGGGTGGGATTTGAACAGCTCCAGTTATGTAACGTGTCTATCACTGAGATGTGTACTGAGCATCAACTTGATGGGACTCAGACTCACTAAGGAAACAAGCCCCTGTCTGGAAACTTCTAGATCGTGTTCACTAAAGTGGGAGGAGCCACCCTGTGTGTTGGCAGTACCATCTCGTCATGGTCTGGGGTCCTGGACCTAATGAAACGGAGCAAGCAGGCTGAGGACCAGCAGTCACCACTCTCTGCTTCCTGACTGTGGATGCCATGGGACCAGCTGTCTCATGTTCCTGCCGCCATGCCTCCCCGCCATGATGGACTGTATCCCCTCACACTGTGAGCCAATGTGAACCCTTCCTTCTTTAAGGTGTTTTAGTCAGGTGTGTTATAGCAGTGAGATAACAACAAATACACTGCAGACACGCACGTGCACGGTGTGCAGGGCTGGTGTGGACTACACACTCCCCACTTGTCTAGCTAAGCTCTCGGCATCTCCTTCAGCCCCTTTTCTAGAATGATCCGCTTCTATTCCTCTGCACCCTCCTTTGGCTCATAAAATAAAGTGCAGATTCCATCACTGGACATAATTATCACCCATCCCAAGTTGGTACATCTGTATCCTGTCACAACTGGACTCTGCCCTTACCCCTAGATCATGGAGCTCCATTTCTGCCCATTTGGAAGCAGCTTGCTCCCTCCTTTGCAGCCCGGATGGGCGTATGTAGCTCTTCGAGCACAGCTGGGGAGAAGCGAGAACTGGAAAGCACCATACGCAAGTCTGAACACCAGTGTCAGGGTCCATGCTGCAGATTCGAAAAGGTCTGAGGCAAAGGGAAACACCTCTGGGAGCCTGAGTCAAGCACTGCACAGGGTGGGCGAGCCTGTGTGAGCAGAGCCTGGTGCTTTGGGTCTTTCTAGCACGGGGCTCTGTCCTGTGCAGCCCTGGCTTCCCTTCACAGCAAGCGGAGGGTAAGAAGAGCAGCGAGTTTCTGGCAGAGGAAAAAACATGGAACGCCCAACCACAGAATTCCCAAAAACATTGCTAAGCATTAATTTCGCTAACATGTTAGATGGCACGCAGGTCTCCGCAGGCTCATTCCTGGGCTAGACACAGTTCCCAAAAGCCATCTGATTCCACATCCCCCCTGGCCATGTGTGGATAATGAGCAAAGCCATCTGGGCTGGCCCTGGCCTTCCAGCCACTGGGGCCAGGCCTTCCCCAGCTCTGGCCCAGGCCTGCCCATGGGATACCTTAGGCACCCTCCTCCGCCTGTCTTCCTGCCCTTGGTAAAGACCAGGGCAAATATGCTCAGAGGGGTTCTCGAGCCCCAGTCCCACAGGCCCAAAGTGGCTCCGCCTCCCAACCATGCAGTGTCTCATGGGGGACAGACTAAAGGAAGAGGCTGCTGGAGTAATGTCTCTTAGGTCTTGACTCACAAACATCATTTCCATGGTTTTCTTTGAAAGACACACACACACACACAACCAAACCGATTTTAATTAAAGATCTTGTCTTGTGGTCAGGCGGCCACAAATGAGGGCAGAGTAGCTTTCATGTGAGGAGCACACACAGGACTGAGCCTGTTTCCCATAAAAGGGCACCCCCCCACCCCAAATAAGAAAATAGTTTGTTCTGCACAGTTCAGGAATGCTAGGCAAAGCTGTCTTTTGCAAAGTCTACAGTTGAGGGTCTCCCCACCACAGCCTCTGTGGATGTTGGAGTAACTGGGGCATTTGTCAACCCCCGGTGCCTGCTGGGATCATCCACACAGAGACTAGATGCTCAGTCCTGACTGTGACACACACACACACACACACACACACACACACACACACACACACCAGCCGAAAACCACGTTAGCACACCCAGGAGCACCCGGAAGCTCCCAGGCTTTCTGTAGACTGCTGAGATGTACGTTCCAGCCTTTGTTTATAAGAATTGGATGGTGTGTGTGTGTGTGTGTGTGTGTGTGTGTGTGTGTGTGTATGTGTGTGTTGTGGTTGGAGATGGCTCAGAGGTTAAGAGCACTAGATGCTCTTGTAGATGCCTGGATCGGATTCCCAACACCCACAGGGTCCCGTACAACCATCTGTAACTCCAATTCAAGGGGCAAATAATGCCCTCTTGTGGTCTCCATAGGCACCCGGCAGGCACGTGGTGTCCATGCATGCACACAGGCAAAACACCCGTGCACATAAAGAAGCACGACTTTAAATTTGATTACTGTGTATGCATGATGCGTGCCAAGGTCAGAGGACAACTTGCGGGAATTGGTTTCTGCCACCGATTAGCCTTGCCCAGCCCTGTCCCTATTTTTTATTGTGAGACACTTTCAGTAGTTTCCCTGGGTTATCCAGAGAACCGGTGGGGACCTGAGGAGAGAGGAGATTGGACCATTGGCTGAGGAACATATGAATCCAGGGTCCAGGATTCAGGGACTAGCCCATGGTCTGGGCTGGGCTGAGAACCTGAGTGGGGGTGTGCTGAGTACTGTGTGATAAGTACTGTACAATGAGCACCACATGTGAGTACTGTGTGCTGAGCACTGTGCATTGAGTACTATGTGAAAAAGTACTGTACAGTGAGCACCATATTGTGAGCACCATGATGAGCACTGTGCAATGAGTACTACATGATAAGTACTATATAAAGAGCACCACACTGGGCACTGTGTGATAAGCAATGTGGACTGGCACTGTGATAAGTACTGTAGAGTGAGCACCGTGTGCTGAGCACTGTGCATTGAGTACTCTGTGATAAGTACTATATAAAGAGCACCACACTGGGCACTGTGTGATAAGCAATGTGGACTGGCACTGTGATAAGTACTGTAGAGTGAGCACCGTGTGCTGAGCACTGTGCATTGAGTACTCTGTGATAAGTACTGTACAGTGAGTACCGCACATGAGTACTGTGTGATGAGCACTATGCAGTGAGCACTGTGTGATGAGCACTATGCAGTGAGCACTGTGGAATGAGTCCACCGAGGGCACTGTACACCCCAGGTTGGAGCCGTGATCTGGACTTTACCAGTCTTCACACTCAGAAGTTGTCTTCTCTGTCCTGTGTAGAATGCCACACACTCTGTCAGAGGCTCACCTTTCTTTCCCTTTGACATGGGACAAGTGTCTCAGGTCTGTTTCATAGAGCAGAGAAGGAACCTCCAGGTCCCTAGTAGCCCAGAGCTTCCCACAGGGCAGCACCCACAGCAGCACCCTCTCCATGTAGCCAGAGCCTCCGGCACACACTGTGGTTTCTGGGGGATTGCAGTGGTCTCCAGGAAAAGAGCAAACAGGAGCTTTGAGAACGAAGACTCCTCTCTGTTTCATACCGAGACGCCAGGGCGGTGGCCCTCTCCTGTGTGACACTTCGATCATACCCTCTGCCTTCACACACCTTTGTTCAAGATGGCTGCTTCAGCTCCACCTGTCGCCTCTATGTTTCCAGTCAGCAGGAAAGAGGACCATCTTGAAGGAAGGGCAGGGACTACAGTTAGTTGTCTGCTGTGTTTAGGGGATAAGACGACTAAATTCTTACCTTAATCTTATTAGCTGTAATGCGGTCACATGACCTCAGCTACCAGCAATGGAGGCTGGGAAGCTTGGCTTGATTTCTGGGTCTGTATACCTGGGTCCAGGGGCTGTTCCTGTGTGTCCCTAGTATTCACGGCACAGCCAGGACCGTAGGAGGGTTTCTGCCACTGGACAAATGTGTGCACGGTGTAGCAGAGGGACTAATGTAGGACTAACTGGGTCCAGTCCCATGATGTGGGACTGGTTGGGCGGCAACTTGGAGTCCATATTTTACCATGGCAAGGGTGAGGGTGTGAAATCTACAGAGATAGCTTGCCCTCCCTAGAAGCCAGGAGCCCTCTCCTTTTGCCTGGGTCATTTCATGATCCTACCCCTCTAACACCAGGCTAGCCCTTGCAGAGAACGTCCTGGGTAACCCTGGTCCATAGTCTTCATTCATTGACTACAGTCACTGGGACCTGGTTGGCTGCAGACAGCTGTGAGGAAAGGTCATCTTTTATAATTTGATTAGCAATGGATCCCTTAAACACTGGCAGATGGGAGTCCATTCACTTGTTTGGGGGGGTGAGAAGAAAAGGGGGCCTCCATATCCTTGTGGGGGACAGACATATTCCTGAACACTCACCCAGACCAAGAACTGAGGAGGGGGTCAGGAACCACCCACACAGCACCCCCAGACGGCATTGCAGCTGCGGCTCCTTAAGTCCTGCTTGGGGCAAAGGACTCACATCGCCTTCTATCCTGGCAAAAATGTGACAAAGGGCTCTGTCTTCCCCCTCTGTCCTCAGCAGAGGTAGAGAGGAGAAATCTGAGCCCTAGGAAGGTCTTCGAAGCTCTGCTGTCCCACTTGTAGTTTGATAGGAGAAATTAAGGCCCAGATGGTGGAGTCCCTCAGAGGCCCAGGAGAACGGGGGCTACACTACACCACATCGGATTCCTGGAAGGCTCGCCCAGAACGAGCACACAGGTCTCAGGAGTTCACTGTCCTGTCGCCAGGCCCTTCGGTTCCCAGCTTTGGTAGTTCTGCCACCATCTGTAGAGAGAAGGCCCCCGACTCGGGGCCCATCTTTATTTCCTCACGGGATGGGGCCGCTGTGGTGCCTGTGGCTTCTTAGAAAAGGTGCCCCGTGAGCCAGCGTCCCCACCCTTGGCACACTGTCTGCTCTGGTCCGGGGCCTCTCCAGCCCTGGATGTCTGAGGCTCTGTTTCCACCCATGACAGTGCCCTGGGGCTCTCTCTGCAGCTTACTTCAGCATTGAGTTACCGAGGAACCTCTGCCAGGAACAGAAACTTCGAGGCTCAAAGAACTGGGTGACCTCAAGGCATTCAGAGACAGCTGGACAGAGGACATTCACAAGCCTCAGGTCCAGTTAGGGTGGATATCTGGAAACGGGCTGACTTCTTCCCCATGTCTGCATCCCAAGAACGTCGCTCTGAAACTCCGAGGCCAGGGATGTGGCTCACTTGATAGGGTGAGTGCTCGGCACACAAGTCCTGGGGCCCACCCAGGGCATAAACCAGATATGACGGTGCATGTCAGCAATCCCGTGGGAGGTAGAGGCAGAAGGAGCATCAATTTGAGGAAATCCTGGGCTACCTGGCAAACTCGGGGCTAGCCTGAGCTATACCAGACCCTTTTCGTAATAAAACCCCAACTCCAATGAAAAGCCTGCTCCGAGACTCTGCATCTTACCCTCATTTCCTCCTCAAGAATGGAGGCTACCCTAGCCACCTTTGCCTGCCTTTCCTTTGGGGGTTGGTGGGCTACCTGGAGAGCCTGCCGTGCAGCCGAGGGAAGGGGTTCACAAGCTTGGTCCTTGCTCACCGTCTCTTCTGCCTGCCTAGGCTGATAACGGCTGCATTTAGACATAAGTGACACATTTTCCTTACATCTGCTCCAAATTTTCGTCTCAGAAATTAGAGTGCTCGGTTCCACGGTATTACGCGGCACTCCACCGGCCTGGGAGTGCAGAGCTGATTGGACGTCCCACCCAAAGGAGAGGCGGTTGGTTCAAGCTCTTTCCAGGAAATTGAGTGGAACACCCAAACTGACATCCAATATTAAATATTATATTTGTGGAGTTGTTCAGGAGAGTTCCCTGGCACCAGACATCTGGGAGAGAAACTTGTAAGTGGGGAAACTGAATGCCTCGTTGGAATGAGGCTCATCAGCGCTGGGAAATTAAATCATCACTGTACACGGGGCAGGGCGGGCTACGTAGAAAGGTAGGGCTATTAAAATATGATTAGCCCAACTGTATTTTGTCTCAAAAAATGTCATACACCATTAAAGTTGAAAAGACTTTGATGCCAGTACCCCTGGCAAGGACTGTGCCCCGTCAGCAAAATGGACCCCAGAACATTCTCTTGCAAATAGGCAGGCTCACCAAGCAGGGCAGGACCCAGAAAACCATAGCTGCACCCCCAAATCCAAGCCCCGCCGTTCACGAGTCTCAAGTGTTCCATGCATAGGCCAGGCAGATTCAGGAAGTAGGGCACAGGGCTGGGCCACCTGCAAGGGTGCAGCTTGGTGGCAGAGAACTTTCCCAGCATGGGTGAGTCCCTGAGTTCTGTCTCCAGCAACTCAAAACAAATGTGTTTCTGAAATCTGAATGATCAAGATTAATGGTATTTTAGAGTAGGAACAAAAACAAAAATGCTAAACCATTATTTGCTGTGATTGGCTAGCCTGTTTTGTTTTGTTTTGTTTTTATAAATAAAGTTTTATTAGGCTAAGGGCCAGGATCAGGGCAGGGCTGTCTAGGAAGGGTTTTATAAAGTCAGAATCCTATTTGGTACTTTAAAAAAATTTTGGTATTTTACTTGTTAGGGAGTTTTACAGTTTTGATTTATCTTTTTTTGAGGCAGGGTCTCCTGTAGCACAGGCAGGACATGAGATTACTATGTGGCCAAGAATGAGCATGACCTTGAATGGCTTCTTCTACTTCCTCCTTCCGAATGCTGGAATTATAGGCATTCGCAACCACTCTAATGGTGCTGGGAATGGAACCTGAGGGGGCCATGTTTTCTGGGCAAACCTTACACCCACTAAGCCCTAGTCTTCGTTCTTAACATTTTGACTTTAATAATAAAAAGTTGTCTTTGTTTTTTGTTTTGTTTTGTTTTGTTTTGTTGCTTTTTTTTTTTTTTTTGGTTCTTTTTTTCGGAGCTGGGGACCGAACCCAGGGCCTTGCGCTTCCTAGGTAAGCGCTCTACCACTGAGCTAAATCCCCAGCCCCTGCTTTTTTCTTTTTAAAGGACATTCTCTCCAGAGGTGAGGCTTGTGGCTTTTTCATCTAAATTTCAACGTATGAAATCAGATGCTCCCTTAACAGCTCACTCCAGTCCCTGCCCTGGCCAAGGGAAAGGCTTTAGGTCGTCTTCTCTTCCCAGCCAGGGTCTCCCAGGTCTCCAGCTCTGTCGTTGTTACTGTGAAAACCCTAGCCTGGTACTTAGAGGTTACCCAGAGGTTTCTGTAATTCTAAAACACCAATGCATCCACAGCCTCCCCACTACTGCCGGTACAGCTGTTCTCGGAAGCCTCTCTTTGGTGGTAGAAGGTGTCGTTCCATGGGTGGGATGTGGGGTTGGCACTTCTTGGCCAGGGTCACTAGGTGTCAGGAAAGAAGGGGGTTGGAAGTCCCACCCTGCATGGAAGTGACCCATGCTGCAGGAGAGAGGCCAGGTGCCATCGTGGAGACCACCTGCACTAGGCACCTGTGCTTAAACATCTGGATGTGGACAGCTGTGAAGACTCCTGGCATCTGGGAGGATGTTAGAGTAAAAACTGCCAAAGGCAGCTCTTAGCTCCTTCCTGAGCGTAGGCAATGAACCCTAAGAGCTGTGACACTCAGCAGCAGCTGGCTTTAGGGGACCCCAAACATCTCCACCCCAGGGCTCTGACATGGGAGTCCAGGTGACTTGAGTGGGTCCTAGGAAACCTGAAGTGACCCTGAAGGATGAGGAGGATATGGCTGACATGGTGAGTAGTCACCACCAACTGATCCAGGGTGGAGTTGCCTGGTGGTTTGAATTTCCTCTGTTGCTCAGGCTGGCCTTGAATGTTGTAACTTTGTATCCTCCTGCTTCAGCCTCCTAGGCGGCTGGGTTGACAGGCCTGCAGCCCCTGGCTTAGAGAAGCCGTCTCTAAGAGCTTTGCTAGTTGGAAGGAGGGGTCCAACAAGGCAAAGTTTGTATGCACATGCCCCAGGGAGTCCACTGTTCTCTTTACAATAGCGGGTATCGAACTCTGGGCTTTATAGCACTTAACAAGCTCTCTGGCCCCAACCTCTGGCCCCTGGAACTCATTACTTTGCATGCCAATTAAAAATAACTATAAACAATGATATCAATTCCTGGCCACATCCCATATTTACTGAACAGGAAGTGCTGACAGTGGGGAGTTCATTTTTGACCCCACTCGGGTTGCTCCAACAACCATGAACAGAGCCACAGAAATAGCTCTCTGACTAGGATACCTCACTAATACCTGGGAGGGGCTGCTTTGTACGTAGAAGCTCCTGGGTCCCTCCCCTGTGGTCTAAACGCCAAGGGCATACTTGGGCAGTATTGACTCCTAGATGCTCCCAGTGTGAGAATGGAATTCAGAAAGACCCACCATCTTCCTCAGAAGCCATCCATACCCTTCATTAGAAGAGGAACGGGAGGAGTGGGGGTCGTGGCCCACCCCCACCGAGCACATGGACATTAGACAGTGCTGAGGTTGGAGTGTCATCGAGGAAAGCTGTAGTTGGGGACATGGGATGAGTGACTATGTAAGGCTGGTTTTGCCTCCAACCACTGAGGGCTGGAAAAGGCCCAGTCATAACAGATTTGACCTGCTGCCTGCTGCTGATACAGACCGGAAAACAGCTCAAGAGACCCAAAAACTGAACTTGCAGCCCCGGCCTATCCCTGCTCTGGCTTGGTGGAGGCTGGCATTACTACTATGGTGAGGAGGAGTTGTGGTGACTCATGACCCTCCCTGCCAGAGCTTTCCCTTGATGATTTTGAATGAAGCCTCTTAGTTGCTGCAGAGTCCCTTGGAGTGTCCGGAACTCTCAGGCATGGTGGGGGCCACCTCCCATGGTTGTCTCCCCAACCCCCAGTCTTGGCTCCAAGTTTGTGGGAAATCTGAGTTCAGTGGGTTATTAAAGGGGACAGCTGAACCGGCATAGGATTTGGTTCAGAGTGTGTGCTTGGCTCAGTGGTAGCTGGAGGAGGAAGGGAAATGGAGTCACTTCATACACTGGGAAAATCCAGGCCATTAAATGTGGCATACGACTTCTCAGATTCAGCCTCCAGTCCTGGGATGACCTTGGAGAAATATACTGTAAATACCCTATGCTCTTAAAGAGCCTCAGTTTCCCCATCTGTGAAGTGGGAGGAATACCCCAGTGTCCTATGGAGTTTTCAAATATGAACTGAATTCAGGCCAGCAGAGTAAGCCACCCTGCCAAGGCACACTCCTGGCAAGTGGCACAGCTGCTGGAATTTGCTGTCCCCTCCCTCTGTCCGTCTCCCAGGCCGTGTCTTTTCTTTGTGTTTATTTTATTTTACCCATTGACCTGGTGTACCACGGTTATGTAACTGTGTGCCCTTTATGTAGCCTCTACAACCTTGCCATATAACTTTCTTCTTTTGAGAATGTTACACATGTACAATGTATCTTGATTATATCCACTTTCCATTGCCTCCTCCAGGTGTTCCCAGTTTCCCCTCATGTCCCTTTCCGGACTATGTATGCTTCTCCCCTTTATTTTAAATCTACATGTTCGGTTAGTGCTGCCCAAGAGTGCATGGGTGTGGGGCCATCAGAGCACGGGCGCCCTACCAGTGGTTATGCCCCCCAGGAAGAGTCACTCTCCCTCCCTCAGCCTATCAGCTGTAAGAACTCCTTATCCGGGGTGGAGCATCACAAGCCCCACCTCTCCTTATCTGTGCTGGAGCACTGTCTGGCTTGATTCTGTGCCAGTTACCCCCAGCTGTTTGAGTTCATGAGTGCAACAGTCACGTCCTGTCCAGAGGACAGCATTTCACAGCATCGCTCCATCTTCTTCCCATGTCCCTTTCCGTGATGTTCCCTGGACCTCGGGCAGAGACACGGTTGATACAGATGTCCTGTCTATGGCTGAGCACCCACTGTTAACATTTTCTTCATTCTTTGATCAGTTAGGAGTCTCTGCACTAACTACTGCCTCTTGCAGAAAGACGGTTCCCTGACCAAGGTTGGACGCAGCGCTAATCTATGGGTAGAAACGGAAATATTTACAAGGCATTTTGGTGACATGTCTATTAAACAAGACAACGGTAGTAGTAGGTTCTACCCTAGTGCCTATGACTTCCTGAGTCACCAGGATTTAACCAGATTTACAGTACCAGGCATGGATTCCCTCACATTAAACAGGCCTCCAAGTATAAAGTGGTTGGTTACTCCTGTATCCATTAAGCCACTACCACCAGGAGATACATTTTTTTTTCCAGAGCTGGGGACCGAACCCAGGGCCTTGCGCGTGCTAGGCAAGCGCTCTACCACTGAGCCAAACCCCCAACCCCCCAGGAGATACATCTTGATTGACAAGTAACTATTGTTACGGGTGGGCTCCACCACTGGGTAGGACATGGATGTCTCTTCTCTCCCAGCTCTCAAAGCACTTTTTGTTGTCATTTACTTGGTGGCTACGGATCTCGAGCGTAAAAAAAAAAATGTTCGCTGGGTATCTGTACTTCCCCTGAGAACTCTCTGCTCAGGCCCATGCTCTGTTTCTGATTGGCTCACACATTTGCTGATTTAAAGAGGCTTCCAGCTTCATTTCGGAAGCCTAATCCATTTAATGCCTCTGCTTCGGGTTTCAGTAATGAGTTTGAAGCACCACCCAGAAATACAAGTCTGATATGGCGAGGACCCAGAGTCTGCCTAGGAAATTTCAGCTGGATTAGAAAAAAGAGGGATCTGCACAGGAGTACATGGTGGACTGAGACTTGTTCCTCCACCCATCCATCCATTTCTTCTTTATCTGCCCATCTACTGTCTAACCTGCACATCTCTCATCTGCTTATCTGCTGTTAACCCATCACACACTCACCTATTAGCTTACCCACCTGTCAGCCCATCTACCAGTCAGCTTACTCATCCTCCCATCCGCCCATCAGCTTACCCATCCACTCACCCACCTATCTATCCTCTCACCCATGTGTCCATCTGTCTACCTATTCTCTGTCTCTCTACTGCATCCATTCACCTTCTACTATTCACCCTCCACCAATGCTCCTCACCCACTCTGTCTACTATCCACCCATCCACTCACACACTCATTCATCACTAAACATCCATCCATCTATCCGTGCACACATCCATCATATGTCCATGCACACATCCATTTGTCTGTGCACACATTCATCTGTCCGTGCACACATCAGTCTGTCCATGCATAGATCCATCTGTCCATGCACAAATCCATCATCTGTCCATGCACACATCCCTCTCTGTCTATGCACACATCCATCTGTTCACGCATACACATCCATCTTTCCGTGCACATATCCCTCTGTCTATGCACACATCCATATGCTATTATGAGTAGACACCAGACACTTCTCATTTCATCTCTACAGCTCTCTTAGGTAACCAACACCATAACTACTTCTTTGGACATGTTGGGAAACTGATGTACAGTGACTTATTCAAGGTCACAAATCTCCAACCATAAGCGCTAGTAGTTGACCTCAGGCTTGCAGACTTCCCAGTGCCCAGGGCTAGTCCCTTGGAGCAACAAATGCTTAGGGTTGGGGTGGGTGATGTCAACATTTATTTCTAGGTGTTTTACAGACCTTCCTAACCATCCTGGAGTTTTCTCCTCTATGAGCTGGAGTTTGGACTTGAAGTAGCCCACAGAGTCCATCTGCATTTGCAGTCTGGGGAGGTCAGCTCTGAGGCTGGATTCAGGGAGTTTATAAAAGGAGTATGTGCTGACCATCAGCATTTTGCGTAGTCACGTCTGGAAATAAACCAACATTTTCTGTGTTGCTCAAGCGTTGTATAGGATGAGAAAAATCCAGGTCATTCAGGCCCCGGGGTCCCCAGGGCAAGAGACCAGCAGCCCAGGAAGTAAATCAGGGGTGAGTCTGGGAGGCACCTGGGGAAGGAGACATCCTCGGATCCATCATTTCTAAGATGAGGTGCAGAGAAAGTACCACGATACTCTTCCCCCTCCTTCCACTCCTCCTCCTCCTCCTTTCCTTTTTTCTCCTCCTCCATTTTCTCTTTCAAGAGGTGATCATGCAGTAGGATTAAGTCTAAGGCTAGAGTTCATCATTACCACCACCATCGCCACCATATGAGCACAACATCTTCCCCATCATTGTCATCACCACCATCACCATCATCCTCACCACCACGGTCACCATCGTCCCTATCATCTCCACCATCACGTTGTCATAGAAAGAATAACATATGCTTCTGTTGGAGTAACTTTTGGAGGCCATGGTTCCCATCTCCTTGAAGCAGCGTCCTGCCCGGTCTACTTTACAGACAGGAAAAGAGTCTTACAGAGATGAACAACTTTTCTAAAGTCACACGGATACTGGAGAACCAAGTTTGGATGTAAACAAGGGTGGGAAACTGGATGTAAGCACAATCTACACTTCTGAGTGAACGTGTCTGCTGGGTTCCTATGCTAGGGCTTGCTACCTACGGCTGAGAGGCTCTGGGCTGTCCGGCCACGTGCGACTATGGGGCAAAGGCTTGCGCATCCTTTCGTGTTCCTTTCCTTCTTCCCTGAGAGGAAAAGCCGTCACCACACTCAGCCACCTCCCTGTGACCTCAGGAGGTACTCACTCATGGCCACTCCTGCTCTCCTGCCTTCTTCCTGCTGTGTAACCCGTCCCCCAGTGAGGTTGGCATCCAACCTTGCCTGGGCAAGTCTGAGATGTGTGGCCATCGGTCCTGTAGTGCATACAATGACGATGAGAGGAAGGAGCACACACAGAAGGCACCCTGACCCAGCACTTCGTCCTGTCCTACCTTCATTATAGCCTCCATCTTACCAGGCTTCCCCAGGACTCATCTCCATGGCAACAGCCTGGCCAGCTGTTCTCATCCTAGGACTCATCTCTATGGCAACAGCCTGGACCAGCTGTTGTCTCATCCCAGGTGGGTTGTACTTTTTTGCTGGTGTTTTCCAAAGCCAGTGGAAGGTGAGAGTGTCTCACCTCCTGTCTTCTATTGCTGTGAAGAGACACCATGGCTTTGGTAATCCTTTCCAAGGAAAACATTTAACTGGGGCTGGCTTACAGTTTAGAGATTTAGTCCATTATCTTAATAGTGGGAAGTGTGGTATCGTGTAGGCAGGCATGGTGCCGGAGAAGGAGCTGAGAGTTCTACATCTTGATCTGCAGAAGTGAATGTCACCCGAAGCCTAGCTTGAGCATCTGAGACCCCAAAGCCCACCCCCACAGTGGCACACTTTGTCCAACAAAGCCACACCTGCTCGAACAAGGCCACACCTTCTCACAGTGCCACTCTCTATGGACCAAGCATTCAAACACATGAGTCTGGGGGGGAGAGGGGGTAAACCTATTCAAACAACCACGTTTCACTCCCTGCCCCCCCCATAGGCTTGTAGCCACAAAACAATGCAAAAATGCACTCAATCCAGCTCCAACACTCCCCACAGTCTATGACAGTCTCAGCCCTATTTAAAAGTTCGAACTTCCACCCCCTCCTTATCCCCACATCAGCTGCAGCACTCAGGAGAGTGGGCCCTGCACCTCACCTAGGCAGAACAATAGAGCTGTCCCTGATGTGGGGGTGTGGGAGAGCCAGCCCCAAAGGTATGAGCATGAGGGGACAGGGAGCTGTCCCTATCACTTGTCTGCCATGAGGTGATATGGCATGGAGGAGAGGCCATTCCTGCCACCCTGCCCATCAACACCTGGCAGGCAGAAAAGCTGGCCCCTGGGTCATGAGAGTGGGAGAGCCAGCCCCACCCTGCACATGCAGCAGCACTCCTGAGAGTGAGTCCTTCCCTTCACCCTCACCCCTACCCCAGACAACACAGTAGAGCTGGCTCTGATGGCATGGGTGTGGGTGAGCCAGCCCCAAGGGCGGGAGGGAGCAGGAGAGCTGCCCCTGCCCCTTGCTGGCTGTAACATTGGGTGAACTAGCTGGGGGAGTACTGGAGAGATCACCCTGGAGGGGATGGTGCAGGAGAGCCCACAGGCTGACCAACTCAGCTGCCACCCAGGCCCAGATCCAGGGCTCTGAGCTGGCTCACCCCAACATCTACCCCACCTGTGAACTGCTGGAGCACGTGAAAGGGCTGGTCCTGCTGTTCCAAAGCTGCAGGATCTCCATGACACTGTGCAACAGCAGGAGATCTGAGAAGAGTGCCAGTGAGGATCCAGCATTGATGATACAGCAGAAGCTGCAGACTAGGCAATGACTCATTGTAACAAATGTTTGCGAGTAAAGAAGTGCGGACAAAAGGGTATACTGTGGGATACACTGTGACACAACAAAGCCTCCATGATGAGATTGTTTTTATGTTTCGTTTATTTTTTATTTTGTTTTTTGTTTTGTGGGGATTGCAAGGTGGAGGGTGGGTAGGAAGGAACAGAGAGATGAATGGGGTTGGGGTGCACGATGTGAAACTCACAAAGAATCAATAAAGAGTTTTTTCTTTTTTAAAAAAATATGTTCAAAGTCTCTTCTGAGATTCATGGCAACTGTAATCCCCTATAAAACCAAAATAAAAAAGCAGATCATATACTTCCAACCTGCAGTGACACGGGATGTACGTGACCATTCCAACTGGGAGGAAAAGGAGCACAGTGAGGAAATACTGGACCAAAGCAAGACCGAAAACCATGAGGGAAAACTCCAGACTCTGCATCTCCGTGTCTGATGTCAAAGCTCTCTTCAGACCTCCAGCTTCTTTCAGTTTCGTTGACCGCAACCGGCTTCTTTCTCCTGGGCTGGTCCCACTCCCCGTTAGCAGTGTTCTTTGGCAGGCATCCCACAGCTCTGGCATCTCCAAAATTTTGGGGTCTCCAGAGCAATCCAGGCTTCACCTTCACAGCTTCCCACAATGTCCTCTCTAGGCCTCCATGCAGGGACACCCCTGACACATGCCTGGCCTTAGCTGCTTTCCTTAGCCATGGAGGGAGGATCTACCACCCCTTTCTTCTGTCCTTGGCCCTAAAGCCAGAACCATGTGGCCACATTCCGCTTTTCCTGGGGCTGGAACATGGACTCCTCCTTCAATACCATCTGCATTAGCCTTGTTTTTGATGGTTTCCTTCACTGCTTAAGCGTGGCTGTTCTGGAACCTTCTCTGTTAGACCAGGATGGCCTCAGAATTAGAGACCCAACTGTCTCTGTCTCCAGAGGGCTGGAACTGAAGATGTGCACCACCACATCTGGATATAAGCTGTTCTTTAATTCCTTTTCACAGGTTGGAAGCTTAGGTGGGTGGGGTCTTACCCTGAGGCCATCACTTCCTTTATTCCATTAAACATCAGGCTTTTCTTTAATTTGTATATCTCCTTGAACAGGGGGCTGAGCATCATCCACTCCTGAGTGTCCCCCTTTCTCCTTAAACTATGCATTTTGTATGTTTTCTTGTTCAGCTTGCTCCTTTTCATTATAGATCTTCACAGGAGTGAACACTAAAAACCACAGGACAGAGTCAACACTAGGCCGTTTTGAAATTTCCTCTGCCAAAACGACTAACCCAAAACTCTTCAATTTAGCCTCAGGCAGACTTCTCAGACAAGACCAAAACACAACCACATTCTTTGTCAAAATATCACAAGAATGATCTCTAGGCCACATATCAATGTTTTCCTCCTGTGAAACCTCTTGAGCAGGGCCCCCAAAGTTCAAATCACCCTCAGCACCACTGTCTCCCATGTTCCTACTAGGATGATCCACTAAGTTCCACTTAAAGCATTCAACTGCTTTTTTTTTTTTTTTTTTTTTTTTTTTTTGGAGCTGGGGACCGAACCCAGGGCCTTGCGCTTCCTAGGTAAGCGCTCTACCACTGAGCTAAATCCCCAGCCCCTCAACTGCTTTTTTAATCCAAAGCTCCAAAGTTCACATTCCTCTAAAGAAAAGCATATCAAGGCTATCATATCCATACCCCACTTCTGGTACCAACTTCTGTCTTAGGATTCCTGCTGTAGTGAAGAGACACCATGACCAAGGCAACTCTTATAAAGGAAAACATTTAATTGGGACTGGCTTACAGTCCAGAGGCTCAGTCCATTATCATCGTGGCAGGAAGCATGGCACCGTGCAGGCAGACACGGTGGTGGAGAAAGAGCTGAGAGTTCTACATCATGATCTGGAGGCAGCAGACATAAATACCACCCTAGGCCTGCATTGAGCATCTGAGATCTCAAAATCCACCCTCATAGTGACATAGCTCCTTCAACAAGGCCACACCTACTCCAAAAAAACCCATACCTCCTAATAGTGCCACCTCCTGTGGTCCACACATTTAAGCACATGAATCTATGTGGGTCATTCCTATCCAAACCACCACACCATCCAAGATGAAGAACTAAGAACAGATATGACCATAGAAGTTCTGACTGGGCATGTGGAATCCATCACACTACTGACTGGGGACTTGTTGGCTCAAGATGCCTCTACCCTGGCTGTGCTCCTCAAGTTCTCTTCATGATCCCGATCCCTAATATATCCCACATCCCCAAACTATCCTTCATGTTTGAGTCCTCTCTCAGGGCCTCATTTCCACCAAAGCCTGCTGGTCCAAGCATGAGCTCTGAGCCAGCACTGTGCTCTCTGAGCACTCACGGGGCACCCTGAGCCCCATCCATCTGTCCTCTGCTTCAGCCAGTGTCCACGGGAAGCCTCAGAACATGCTTTGTCCACTCTCTGGGTGCTGCCTGTGCCTGGACTACTCTACCTGCCCTTAGGGATTGGAGGTGATGTGACATGGAGTCAATGACACAGACTATGGGAGCAGGTCAGAAACAGCAGCAAGCTCATGTGAACACTGTTGCAAGCTCCTTTAATACTCTCCACACACACACTGTTGGTCCCAAGAAAGCATCTTCTAAACAGCAGTTCCTTATTGGCTGGCATTGTCTGCACTAGCAATCCTTGGTCTCTCAGTCAGTCCTCCATTGCGTCCTCCTGCAGGAGATGCTTTTGCGGCTGTGAGGCCTCCAGTGTGGTCCCACATCTGGGCAACATCCACAATGTGTAAGGGGAGTAGGTAGGGAGCCCTTTGTTTGTTACTGGGGTTGATGTAGCTAGAGCATGAAAAACTGGCCCAACCTCTTTTTACATTTTCTGCCAATCTTAAACCTCTGGGTTGGGCCCAACAGACCCTGGTCAAGCATCAGGTTGCAGTGTTGGTGACACTTCAGCAGCACAAGATAGTGTTAGAGAACACACATGGCCCAGTCAGTATAGTGCTTGTCATGGGAGGGGGAAGGCTTGAGTCCCATCCCAAGAATCTAAGCATGATAGCTCATAGCTGTAACCCCAGCTCACACACACACACACACACACACACACACACACACACACACGCGCGCATTCACACACTCACGCACACATACATACACATACACACACTCACACACACACTCTCTCTCTCTCACACACACACACACACACGCATTCACACAGACACTCACGCACACATACATACACATACACACACTCACACACACACACACTCTCTCTCTCACACACACACACACACACACACACACACACACACACACACACACCAAAACAAAAACAAGCAAGCAAACAAGAGAACGTAAACAGGCGTGAACCCTATCCATGTCCCTGACATTTCAGGAATTCTGGGTGACACCCAAGTTAATTCCGTCAATTTCCCAGATGACTCTGCTACGGTCTAGTTGGGATCCCATCAGCAAAACATTCCTGTGTGTTTGCAGAAAGTATGCCTAACTGTGGGCCTCTGGTCATTACGACAGCTTACATTTCCAAAACGGGACACTTCTTGAGACCCTTACCAAGTCTCAGCGTTTACCTGGGCAGGTATCAGCTGTCACCATCTACCTTGCGCCATCTTGGATGGGGAATCCAGCTGCACCCACACGGAGCCCACAGAGCAGAAGCCTAGCTCAGCTTGATGTTATCTCAAGTCTGTGTGAGCGACCTCTGGACACTCCATGTGCCGTGTGAAGGTCTTACGGGGCTCCATTAGCTGGTGTGCAGCCGCGTCCTTGTTCCCCTGAACAAAACTCTCCGGCCCTTCTGAGTTTCCAGCTCCTTTGCTGTCCGGGTGAAAGATGGCCTCTCTGTGAGCAAGCTTCTACTCAACACAGCAGCCTCTCCAGTAACTTCCTGTGCCCCTCCCCCTGGCCACTTTTGGCGACCCAGTGGGAATGGTTGCCAGGAACAGGATCCTCAGTGCGACTGAGGAGACCTGTGAACCCCATTGCAGGGTCCTGGATGGCCAGGTGGGAGAGGGTGAGTACCAGGATGTCTGCAGCTGGGGTGGGGTGGGGGGGGCAAAGGGTCAGGAGAGGCTCATGAATAATCGGCCGACCTTTCCTCGGTGTGTTTGGGTGAACCTAAGCCTGTTTACAGTGAACCGCAGGGTGATTTTTCATCCTTCCAAATGGAACCAGGGTTATGTAAGCATTGAGACCTCGCCCGGGGAACACCTGCTCCAAGGGGCCCATCGGAGGGGGCCCAGGAGAGACGGTGCCCCCTGGTTGACTCGTGATCAAGTTCATGAGGATGAGGCTGCTCTTCAGTCAGGAAGTGGTCGGGAAGGGCCATGACTCTTCCTGGGAGGCTTAGATGGGGCTGCTGTGAAGGGGCCAGGATCCCTGCACCCTCTCCTGAGCCTGACACAGGTCAAAATCAGAGCCCAGCATTAGGTGCTAGAGGTGGATGCTTGCCAGTAGTGCGTGGGTGTGTGGGCACGTGTGGGGTGGCGTGCGTGGGTGCATACGTAGATACGTGCGTGCGTACATACGTGCGTGCGTGCGTGTACGTGGGCGCATGGGCGGGCTTATGCATGCATGGGTGCGTGCATGGGTGCAGATCCCTCTGCATGGAGGCCACACAGGTCTTCCTCCCCTTCCTCTTCCTTCACCCTCCTTACTTTTTTGAGAGAGGCTCTCTCACTAAACCCGGAGGTCACCCATTCAGCTAGATTGACTGCCTAGTGAGCCCTGGGGATCCTTCTCTCTTTGCTTCCCCAGCGTTGGGATTATAGATGTGTACCTTCATGCTGGGCTTTGAATGTGGGCACTGGGCATACATTTCATATCCTCCTGCGTGTACAGCCTGAGCCATCTCCCAACCTCCGGTCACTAGCTTATATTTCAGATTTACCACAGATGGCTCTTTATAAGCTTCTGTTTCCCTCGCCCCTTGCTCGGAGCAAAAGGGATGACAATGTTTCTGAACACAGCGACCGGGAAAGAAAGGAGATCGGTCAGAGCACAGCATGGAGATGGCCAGCCCCTGGGAGCTTCCATCTTGCCTTTCACTACCCAAAGTGACAGACACTGTGGACTCTGGGGTATGATGCTCTTAGAGACTGGCCTTCTGTCTTACGGTTTCCTGTGACTGCCTCATGAGACAAGCCATTGGGGTTACCCCAAGGTGAGCACCCCATGTGTGAGGGTCATCTGCGTTTCTATCACAGGATGCCACAAGCTGAGTAATTATAAACAACAAAGATTTTTATTCCTTTCTCTCGTAGTTCTGGTCTCTGGGAAGCCCCTGGTGGGTCCCATGTCTAGTGGGGACACAGTCTTTGCATCTTTTTTTTTTTTTTTTTTGGTTCTTTTTTTCGGAGCTGGGGACCGAACCCAGGGCCTTGCGCTTCTTAGGCAAGCGCTCTACCACTGAGCTAAATCCCCAACCCCCAGTCTTTGCATCTTAAATGCTATGTCCTCATGTGGTTGAAGGGATGATAGGAACAGACTGGGCTTACCATCAAGTCCCAATCCCAGCCATGAGGAAATTTCTCGAGATCCAGTCTCCCCCTTGGGGTCCCACCTCTTCATATGTCCCATGGCCAAATGGTCCCCACACATGAATTTGGGGACATGCTAAACCACAGCACTGTGTGTCTGGATGGTCTGTTGGGTTGGCGAGCGGAAGCCACAGGTGAATTGGTGTGGCTTAGCATCACCTCATAGAGGGCGGGCACGTGATTCTGCCCCCACCATTCGCCAGCAAGAAGACAGCTCGGGGGCTGACAATGACTCTGAACTCTGCCTTACACAGCACGAAGCCAGAAAGAAGGCAGGGGCGTTCAGGCCTCCACCCCACCTCACCCCCATCTGGATTCCCTCTGGGTCATTGATGCTGTATTTTCGGATATGTTTAAATGGTTGGAGGTGTGCCCACTGAGCTGGGGGAGGCTTGGCTCGTTACACTCCTCATGGCCACTTCAGATGGAGGGAACTGTCACTCAGGGAGCCGGTTCTACCCATCATGGTGACAGGAGCTTGGCCTTCCTTTTTTCCTCAACCCCTCACGCCACCCTGGGGCAGGTTCTGTTGTCCTCTGTTTTACACAGGGTGGAAGCCAAGGCTCTGAAACCCTGCACCATTTTGCCTAAAGACATTTGGCCAGGGGATGGAGGAGTTGCACCCATACAGTATACTATAAAAAAGTGCCCTAAGCCGGAGTCTACGCGGTATCCATTAGACATGGACACCTTTCTGCTATGATTCAGGATGAACCTGGGGACAATCCCACTGCACAGATGTCTGAGAGGCACAGGCCCCAGCTGCGGTTATACCTGGGTCTCCTCCTCCCTCTCTTCAGATCAGCTCCTCCATCCCCATGGCCTAGTGGCAGCTCTCCGAAACCTCCATGCAGTTTCTGACATAGTCGCCCTTCATCCTGTGTCCCCTGTGCATGAGGGGGCTGGTGACTAAGCTGTCGTCATAGCAGGAAAAGCCCATGAGAGAAGACAGCGTGCAAGATAGGGAGGAAACAGATGCCTGGGTTCCTTGTGGAGCAGAGCAACTGGGCCCAAATGCCCATCTCTAGTTATGACAGAGACTGTTCTAGAACACTGAAGCCACTGTTTCTTGAGAACTTTCTGTCACCCCACCGCCGCTCCCTATTCATAGTGTGCTAGGTTTCCATTATCATCTTGTGACTAATCCAGTCTTCCTTTTAAAGAGGGCCACCAGAGGCTTAAGATTCTATTTCCTTGCCCAAGGCTGCTCAGCTGGAAGCCAGGCCTGACCTGAGTCTCCCTGCCATGGTGGCTCTGGTGTTAATGCTCACCCAACTCTCCTTCTTACCCTTCACCCTGCTAGCACAGCTTGCAATGCTTTTCTGTCGCTTTGGGAAACTTCCTCATTCCCCTGACCTAGGTACAGTGGTGGCAGAGTGGGTGGTGGTGGTGGTGGTGGTGAAGAAGGAGGAGGAGGAGGAGGAGGAAGAAGAGGAGGAAGAGGAGGAGGAAGAGGAGGAGAAGGAGGAAGAGGAGGAGAAGGAGGAAGAGGAGGAGGAAGAGGAGGAGGAAGAGGAGGAGAAGGAGGAAGAGGAGGAGGAGGAGGAGGAGGAGGAGGAGGAGGAGGAGGAGGCGGTAGTGATGTTGTGTCACTGCCAGGAGCTGGCTCTAGGAAACCCTGGCAGCCTGGGATGGGTAAAAGGCTGGAACACCTGTCTGGACAAACCAGAGTGAATGTGGGTCAACCTGTGTTTGCAGTTTCTATTTGCCTGACACTCAATTTTCATGTCCCTCTGAGGTACCCCACTGATCCGTGGCTCCATCAGGGATTCGCACAGATGGTCCACTCGGGGACACCTTTCTGACTTTCCCACCCCGCTTCTGCTGTGTGATACTCAGGGAGCCTGGCCCCAGTTGCCCACTGGGCTCACCTGAGTGAGGGGAAATCTTCTCTCTCACAGATGCATACGGGAAAACCAACCCTGGCATCAGCTAGCTGCCTGCGGTGGGGGAGGGTGTGCAGGAAGCCAGGGCTGCAGAGTCAGCTCTCCCAGTCAACTGGAAAAAGAGAAACGTCTGTGGAACTTTCTAGAATCAAGTCCTGCTGTCCGGAGCCCCTTGGCTGTGAGCACACACTGATCCTGCAGGGGAATAAAGGCGGATAGGTGGGTAGGAGACTTGAACCATTGTGCCTCCTGCCCCTCGGAGCTTCCATCACTGGCCCTGTCCTCTCTGCCATCTCTGCAACTTAATGTCCCACACAGCCCTGAACTGCAGGCCTTTTCTGCCATTGGAGCCTGAGTCACCTCTGCCTGCCTGTTCAGAAGGCCACTTGGAAGTACAACCCCATCCTGTAACGTGGGCCTCAGGAGTCCCTGTGTGTTCCAGGCTGACAATTGAAGGCGCTTGCTGCAGCCTCCTCAGCTGCACCTGGAGTCAGAGCCCTCCTGATCCCACCCTTCTGCAGGTCGTGCGTTCTCTCTCTTTCTCTGCAGAGGGTGGGGCTTCCCGACTTCCAACTTTCTCCAAGGGACTGCTATATCAGCTGTGCTGAGAGGAGGGGGCCTCAGCTCATATCTCAGAGGTAACCTGTCTAGAGGAGGGAAGAGACCTGCAGAGGAAGGCAGTGCCGAGTCTCACAGCACAGAAAGCCTGGTGCTCTCTGACAGATGCAGAAAAAGATGGCTGGCAATCCCATGCGAAGCCATGGTCAGAGTCGATGCCCAATACCTTGTAGGAGCTTTGCCTGCTCCTAAGAAAATACAAATATGATTTTTAAAAGAACAAAATAAAACAAAACAACAAGACCATACCCATCCACCCACCTGTGTCTTGTCCCTGCCCCAGACTCTGTGTGCTGTCCTCCCCTTGGCGACCATGGTTAGGACTCTGCTCTGCCTAGAAATACTGTAAGCATTTATGAGGAAATACATGTCTGGTGATTCATCTTCACTGTCAGCTTGACAGGATTTCACTTACCTGAGAAACGGACTTCGAGGTATGTGTGAGGAGGGTGTTGCCACAGAGAGGAAGGACCCGCCCCATGTATGAGTGGCAACATCTTCTGGCCTAGTGCTTGGACTTAGCCAGAAAAACAAGAAAGGGAGTTGAGCACTAGCCGTCACCTCTCTGATGGTGACGAGGCAACACGCAGCCTTCTTTTCCTCCCAGTGCATTTGCTAAAGTGACTAGAACACCAGGTGACACGGGGAGTGGGGCTGTTGCTTTGATAACATGAGTATGGGCTCTCGGGCCTTTGATTGAAAGTAGCACGATGGAGGAGTGGTGCAGGGTCTGGGGCGGTAGGGTAAGGGACCCAGCGGAGCTCAGGGGACCATTCTGGTGGGATCTTGGAAGACAAGAATGTTTGGAGAAACGGGTACTGAGGGGAACAAGGACTTTCTTGGGAACTGAGCTAGAGGTCCTTCAGGCTACCTTATGGCAAAGAGCCTGGCTACATCCTCCCCCTTGCGTCCTCAAAAGTCGATCAGGCCTGAATTTAAAGAGCGATGAGCTGCCTTCTTTGGTGCAGGGACTTTTGAGACGGGAGGGCATCCAGAGTGTGGCATGGTTACTGTTTGCTGCTTGACTCTCGCCGATGGTCTGCTGAGAGACAGAGCAGAAAGAGAAAAAGAAAAGTGGACAGCAAAGACTGTCTAGGAAGGAAGGGCGAGCAAGCTTCATGTCTCAGGCAAGGCGGTGTGGAGAAGGCGTCGGTAATTGTTAAGGATGCAAATGCCAATAAAGAGAAGCCCCCAGCTCTTCAATGGGGCAACAGAAGACACACCCTGAGCATGTTGGAGATGCCAGGACAGTGGATATCGATCAAGGAAAGCTGGAGTCACCGAGTGGAGCTAGCTTATGCTACAGGTGACAGCATTGGATGCGTGAGGCTGCTCAGAGACATTGATGATGAGCTCATCTGGAGCCCCAGGTGCAGGGCTCGAACAGCAGGACTTGGTGCTTGCCCTGCTCTGTTTTGCTCTGGTCTGGTCTTTCCCTGCTATGCCCCCATTCCTCATGGCATGGGGCTGATTGCCCTGCACCACTATTTATTGGAAGAGTCTTACTTATTTTTCAGTTCATGGGGCCTCACTGCTAAGAGATTGCTATGAATATTAGAAGATACTTCGGGATATTAAAACGTTGAAACTGTTAAGACTACGGGGACTTTTGCAGCTGGACTGACCGCATCTTGCGTTATGAGGCGAGGTGAGCCTGTGAGGGTCAGGTATGGAGTCTTGTGGTTTAAAATTGTTGGATCTAGGCCTCAAGTTGATGGTGGGCTTGAGGTGTCTTATCTCCGCTGTTGGCTGGATTTAGAATCATATAGAAGCCACAAAACCGCTGGGCGTGTCTATAGGAATGTGTCCTGAGAGGGTTAATCAAAGTAGGAACACCCGTGCCATGTGACCAGCACGGTCCCCTGAGCTGAGGTCCCAGACCATCTAAAAATAGAGGAAACTTGAGACAAGTATCCAGATCCGTCTGCTTTGTGTGGGTGCACAGGTGTGTGCACATGTATGTGCATTGGTGAGTGCACGTGCATGCAGGTGTATGTGTGTCTGTATGTGTGGACGTACATGTGAGTATGTGCATGAGTGAGTGCATTTGTGCTTGCATGTATGTGTGTATATGTGTCTCCCTGTGTGTGAGCATGTGTGCATGTGTGTGCACATGCAGGTGTGTATGTCCATGTATGAGCGTATGTCCATGTATGTGTGTGTGTGCATGCATGAGAATGTGTGCATGCATGTGTGTGTGCACACTAAGGACAACCTTGGCTGTGTCATATGCAGGTTTTATTATCGTGTATATCTGTGTGCATGTATGTACTGTAACACATGTATGGAGGTCAGAGGACAATTCTATGGCGTCGGTTCTCTCCTTCCGCCATGGAAATCCAACGCCCGTGCTGCTTACCCCCTTAGCCATTTCATTCACTTGATTTTTGTTTTTAAAGACAGTTTTTCTCATTGGCCTAGAAGCAGGTCAGCAAACCCTAGAGATTCACCTGTCTCCACTTCCCCAGAGCTAGGGCACAAGCATGAGATGCTACCCCAACTTTGTTAGGTACTAGGAATAGGACTTGGGCCCTTGTGCTTGCAAGGCCCTGATGATTCATATCCCTACCCCTTCCCCTTCCTTCCCTCCCTCCTCTCCTCCCTCCCTTCCCTCCTTCCTCCCTCCCTATCCCTTCTATTCTTCTTCCCTTCCTATTTGCATCTCTTCTCCCTCCCTCTCTCCCCCTCTCCCTCCCTCTCTCCCCCCTCTCCTTCCCTCCCCACCCCTTGTGGCACTGGGATTGAACTGAACCAAGGCCTTGCTGCTGAGCTCCACCCGAGCCCGAGCCCTTTCCCAGATGCTCACACCCGGATACAGGCAGGCAGCTGTGATGGCTCTCTCTGTAGCTGCAGATCCGGCTCATTTTCGTTCTCCTGCAGTTTAGGGCTGCTGGCATCGCTTACGGGCCGACATCTAGATAAACATCACCACAGTGAACATCTCATCGGCAAGTGCACACACATCCTTAATTATTTCCTCTCTGTAATCCCTAACCTTGGGCAAGCCAAGTTGCTGTTTATTCAAAGTTGGTAGATATTACTGCGTAGACTTCCAGAAAAGCCCTTTGAACAAATCTATACTTTGAAGAGCAGGGTTGAGGGTAGGCAGGGTTTCGAAAAGACTTTCTGAATTAAGACTCCAGTATTGCAGAGGCTGTTTGGCCACTAAGACTCAGATGCTATTCCAAGTTGGAATAGTGTGCTTAGTTTTGGAAGCTGAGCCAGCACTTCAGTGTGCCTTCAAAAGAAGGAAAAGGGAGGCTGGAGGGGAAGATGGGGCAGCTGATTTCTGTGCAGACCTCTCAGGAAAGCCTTTTCCCCAGCACCACTTGGCTGTGGGCTTCCAAAGTATTTGTGCATGGGATGGGAAGAAAGTGGGCAAGTCACTGTTCCGAGTCAGTTACACTCCAAGGCAACAGAAGAGCTGTCTCAAATCGAGAAGATAACTTTATACAGGATGGTCAGCTGATGGGCCATGACCTCACAATGCTAATTAGTCAGAGCAAGGCAGGTAAGGGAGTCATCCAGTCAGGAACCTCAGATATCCGAATGCCCAGTCCACCATCGGTCACACCCTCTCTGACACTCATTTGGCCTCAGACTCTGTGGGCCAATCTTGGGGGTGACCAAGGAGAAACACTGTGGTATAGTACTGAGATCCAGAGTTCCTGCCCAGCCAAGCTATCTTATGTAGATCCTGATATCAGCGCCATCCGTGAACATGTGAGGGAAGCAGGCACAAGAAGCACGGTGTTTGTAAATCGTACTAGGTGATGATTTCTATCAGGCAAGGAATGGGTGAGATTTAGAAAGAATGAGATGTGGGCTAGAGGGATACTTGAGAGCCAGGGTTCGGTTCCCAGCACCTCTGTCAGGTGGCTCACAACCATCTGTAACCCCAGCTCCAGGGAATCCATTTGGCTCCTGCTTGCCTCAGTTACCTAGACTTTTCTCTCCAGATGAGATGTCTTAGTCAGGGTTTCCACTGCTGTGAACAGACACCATGACCAAGGCAACTCTTAGAAGGACATTTAGTTATGGCTAGTTTACAGGTTCAGAGGTTCAGTCCATTATTACCAAGGTCAGAACCTAACAGCATCCAGGCAGGCATGGCACAGGAATTGCTGAGAGTTCCACCACTAGTTCCGAAGGTAACTAGGTGAAGACTGGCTTCCAGGCAGCTAGGGTCTGAAAGCCCACACCCACAGTGACACACCTACTCCAACAAGGCCACACCCACTCCAACAAGGTCACACCTACTACAACAGGGCCACACCCACTCCAACAAGGCCACAGCTACTACAGCAGGGCCACACTTACTACAATGAGGCCACACCCACTACAAGGCCACACCCATCCCAACAAAGGCCACACCCACTCTAACAAGGCCACACCTACTACAACAGGGCCACACTATTCCAACAAGACCACACCCACCCCAACAAGGCCACACCCACTCCAACAAGGCCACACCCTCCAGATAGTGCCAGTGGGTCCCTGGGACAAGAATATTCAAACCACCACATGAGGAAACCCTAACTCTTAGACAAGCTGAGGCCATACAAGCTCAGGCTCTGGTCTCCAGAGTCCCCCTCACAGACCCAGTAGGAATGAAGGTCATTGACTGGCTGGGTGGGGCTGCAGAGCCTGCAGGTGGGGTGCTAAGGCAGATGGATGAGTTTCCCTCTTCTGAAGACCCTCTCCAGCTGGGGCGGCCTCAGGAAGATAGCCTTTCCCTGCTGCATCCACCCTCGAGCTTGGGAGCCTCCTCTCACAGCTGTGTCATACTGGGCAAAACCACGAAGGGTTATTAACGTTTGCTATTTCATAGTTTTTTTTTTTTTTTTCTTAAGACCATAAAACAGACCAGAGAGAGCAGCACGGTCTGTTCTCTGTAATTGGCCAGCGTTCCCCAAGCAGCCGTTTGGCCACCTTGACATTCAATGTTTTCTTGACCCTCGACCCTTTTCTCGCCCGAGGAGTGTCTCCTACAGGTCTCTCCCCAGGATGAAAAACAATAAAACTAAATATGTAACAGCCAAGGCCTGAGGTTAATGTCTTTAACAAGATAATGTTACTTAGGGGAGCCGTAAAGCAGGTCTGTGAAATCCCGTCCTCACTGCAGAGTCCACACTAAGAAACCATGTGCGGCCCTGGCCAGCTCGACACCGTTCCCTTCTGTGCCTGGCTTGTTTGGATCACGTGTCTTTGACCCTTTAATACTGTCATTCAGGCGTCACTCAAGGGGGCGGGGGCAGGGCGGGTATGATGTGACCGCGGATGCCTCTCCACCACAGCCCTGTTGCCGCCCGCAGTCTTTTCTAGACTGATCTGTGTCCCAGGATAAATAGGGTCCGGCTCCCATGAGGCTGGCCTTTCCCAGTGTGAACGTGAGGCATGATGGGTCAATGAGACTGGAAGAGACCAAAAACTGGAAAACTTGGCACGGTGAGCAGATGTGACCGCCCCACCAAACATCTGCTGCTTGCGGAGTCCGAGGGTTGGTGGGGGCACTCAGGGTTCGGTTTGGATGTTGGCATCAGATAAACACAGGGCCACACCCCATCGGTCATTCCCACTTACCTCCGAAGCCATCCCTTTTGAAGCCGTAAGTTCCGTATCTACATTGGCGAGAAGGCTCCGCTACTGACTATACAACCCTGGGGAAGGACAGTTGTAACATATCCAGTGGTGTGCAAGGCTACGGTGGGTCCCCCGCCCCCTGCCAAAGGCTTCCTATCCTGTGCCAAAGATGTGGCAGGTAAAACTCACCTGGTTCTGGGAGATGCGAACCATAGCAAGGGCCAGAGAGACAGCTCAGCAGGCCCACCAGAAAATGCTGGCTATGCGGGTCTGAGGAACAGAGTTCGGATCCCAAGCTTCCATGTGAAACCAGGCTACCTTTGACCTCTACACACAAGCGCACACGTGCACACACCCAGTGCAAAGACACACAGGCATGAAGAAATCGAAGGAAAGAGACCACAGTGAGAAAGAGTCGCACCCTCCCTGGGATGGCTAAAGTGATGAACGTTGGTGACGGTGCCTAGATGAGCAAGGACGTAGAGGAGACTCGGTCACTGTACCCATGTCACCATGGAAACAGCAGAGAGGGCACTGTGCCAGCCTCAGCACCAGGCTTGTCTCAGTGCAACTGAGACCAGAAGGATTGGTCAACCTGGAAGGGGGGGGGGGATGGTGAGGACCAGGCTGGGAACTGCCCTGCCTCCATTAAGGCCCTGGATCTTACAGAAACTGGGTCCTAGTCACACAGCTTTTAAAATGATCTGCAGCCGTGCTGACCCTTGGCCCATCCCTCAGACACTTCCAAGTCCCGTCTTGCATGTCCACTTAGAAATTCACATTCTATTGTTCTGTGTGCTATGCGTGTGAACATACATGTGTCACAAGCCACAAAAGTGGACGTCAGAGAGCAAACTACACCAGTTGGTTCTCTTCCTGCCCTGTAGGTTCTGGGGATTGAAGTCAGGTTCCAGGCTTGGCTACAAACAGCCTTTAAACTCTCCTATCCATCTGTACTCACTTCTGTTGCCAAACTAAAAAAGTAGTTGTTTACAAACAGCAAATCGATTTTAGGATAACAGTAATATTAATGCTGGGATGTCAAACATCTTCAAAACTCTGGCAAGCACAAGGTAGTCCTCCCAAAATCTTCCAAGGTCAGCTCCTCTAGCCCTCCCCAGAGTCTCTTCAGAGCAATTTGAGTTTTTGCTGGCTCCTCCAGCCACCCGGTACCTAAGACGTGGAAGGGAATTTTAGAGGAAGCCTTTGATTACAGCGGAGCCTTCCTGGTTTTGAAGTCATCAACTGTGTAGAAAAACCGAGCTTGAAGGCACACTGTGAATGTCCATCCAGCAGCTGGCCCTGCATCTACCTCTGTGTATGAAGGTCACACCTATGCTCAAAGTGAGGAAGAGCCCAGGGGAGCTCACAGGAGAAGCTGGCGCTGCCCTAGAATGAAGGCTGTCTGGTGGCCATGTCTGTCCTTCGTTCCCAGCTACAGCCCTGTTCCTAGATCTGACTCTGCCAGCAGCCCTGTGTGGTGTCACCACCAACCTGGAGTCTACAGGGCCCCACTTTCTTTTGTCAATGTGATAAGTGTTTTTATGACACAAGAGGTTTGCAAAAGATTATGACATTGAACATGTGGATGGACAGGATGAGGTTATCAAAAATGTTCAGAGCTTTGGGGATCTCTGGACAGGACAAGCTGAGGCCCCTCTTTCCGGGGAGGCACCTGCTGTCTGCTCCCCATCTCTCCATGCCCAGCCAGCTACCCGTATAGGACATCTGCTTTGCCCCTGGTCTTCAGGTTGCCAACTCTGCTCTAGGAAGGCCACCTCTCACTGTCACACACTGGAATGCTGTGCTGTGACAGATCCAAACATGCACGCAGACCCCAGCAGAGGGTGTACAGGAAGGGGCTTTCTCCACACACCTGGCCTCTAAGTCTCTAGGATGTACGGCCGCAGGTAGGTATCCATTCTGGGTGACAAAGAAGGTCAACGTGGCACTGAGTAGCTGTGACACAATGTGATTCGTGGCTAGCTTTGATAGGCCCAGACGTCCTAAGGAAGATGGAAACTTAATTTGCCGTGACAACCACAGGACCCAGAGAGGATGCTGGCGTGCACCCATGAACCCTTTCCCGTAAATAACATGTTGCATCCCAACCCCTGCTGGGTGATTTTATTCATCAACGGGGTCTTTACAGAGACTCAGATTAAAGGGGGTTGCAGTGGTTTGAGTGAGAATGTCCCCCACACTCCCACCCTGTCATCTTAGATGTTTGGACACTTTGGTCCCCAGTTGGCGGTGCTGTTTGGGAAAGTTAGGGTGGCGCAGTCTGCTGGGGCTGGCTTTGAGAGGATATAGCCTCACCCCACTTCTGGTTTGCTTTCTCAGCCTCATTCTCACCTCTGAAAAATGTGTGCCCTCAGCATCCTGCTCCGGTTGCCTTACCTGCCTCCCCATTGTCATGGACTCTTAGCCCAGTGGAACTGTAAGCTCAAAAGAACCCTTCCTTCTCTACATTCTTCTGTCATGGTGTTTTATCATGGCAACAGCAAGGTAACGGATCAGAGGCTACAGGGGCAAGCTGGACTCCAGCGTGACAGAAGCAGAAACAGCCCGGGGAACGCACCAGGTAGAGATGAAGGCAGAGGCTGGGTGGATGGATCTGCAAGACGCAGAGCCCTGAGCAGAGCAGGCAGGATGTGAGGAGAGGCCAGACCTGGTTCTCCTTCCTACTCCAAGAGTGAACCAGCTCCGTGGACACTTCTCTGTCAGATGCTTACCCTCCAGATCTTTGACAGAAGTAAATTCTGTCACACTGTAACCCCGGGAGTGTGGGTTGAGGTAGGAGTGGTATCCTGGTCCAGCATTCTCATCAAATGAACTCAGACAAGAGCAGATGATTCCTGAGATACTTCTCTAAGTTTTGGGGTGACACAGTGTTAGCTACCTGGGACATCTCTCGAATCATGTGTGGGGTATGTATCCCTTAAATGATCGCTATTTGAGCATACAAGCAGAAAATGGATGCCCAGCTATGTAAATCCCCACCCCACCCCACCCCACCCCCAGTTTCTGGACACCTCCCCCCTGTACCGTGGATCAAGGCTATCCCCAGAGATTCGAGCTCTGGACAGTTGCAGATCTTGGAGTTCCCGCTCAGAGAAGCCTGGGAACCCGAGCAAACCCCCGAGGGGAGGCATATCCTGAGCAAGCCAGGGCTGGGAAAACAGGAAGGTGAGGGCCTCTCTGTTTTATGGGCATCCACAGCAGCTTGGTTCTGGGGGATGGAGAGCTGAGAGCCGAACAATGCTGAGAAGTGCGGAAGAAGGGCTGGGCTGCACAATGTACCGTTGCTGAATGAACACTTCTGGAGCCGGAACAGGCAACAGGTCCACTCTGTTCCAGGGTGCCTCACACACTACGCAGAACAGCGGGGGGCAGAGCAAAGGCAGAGAGACTCCGGGGGATCTCTGAGCCTTGCACCTCCACACACACTGTACTTTAGCCCAGGTAAGCCTCGTGCCCTGTACTTTCCAAGACAGGGTTCAAGTCCCTGCTAGTGCATGGGGCCCAGCAAGCTTTTGGGGACCCAGGGGCTACAGTACTCCTTTCTACTTAGCTCTTCCAAACCCATTTGGAAGTGTTTTCACTATTTGAAACCCCTTAAATGAAGGGGTTTAACTATGACTGCTTGAAATCCAATCATATTTAATTTTTTTTTCTTTTTTCAGGAGCTGGGGACCGAACCCAGGGCCTTGCGCTTGCTAGGCAAGTGCTCTACCGCTGAGCTAAATCCTCAACCCCCATATTTAATTTTTTAATTTTGTTTTTTATTTCTTCCCTGTATTTGAAAGTAATAACTGATCCGTGATCTTAGCGCCTCTACTGATCACCCTATTATTTTTACACATATGTTTGTGTGTACACACAAGTGTGTGTATGTGTGGTGTGTATGGTATGTGTGGTGTGGTGTGTGTGTGGTATGTGTGTATGTGTGGTGTGTATGGTATGTGTGGTGTGGTGTGTGTGTGTGGTGTGTGTATGTGTGTTTGTGTGTGTGTGGTGGTGGTGGGGTGTGTGTGTATGTGGTGTGTGTATGGTGTGTGTGTGTGTGGTGGTGGTGGGGTGTGTGTGTATGTGGTGTGTGTATGGTGTGTGTGTGTGTGGTGGTGGTGGGGTGTGTGTGTATGTGGTGTGTGTATGGTGTGTGTGTGTGGTGGTGGTGGGGTGTGTGTGTATGTGGTGTGTATGTTTGTGGTGTGTGGTGTGTGTGTATGGTATTTGTGATGTGTGGTGTGTGTGTGTATGTGGTATGTGTGTATGTTTGTGGTGTGTGGTGTGTGTGTATGGTATTTGTGATGTGTGGTGTGTATGTATGTGGTGTGTGTGTATGTTTGTGGTGTGTGGTGTGTGTGTGTATGTGGTGTGTATGTATGTTTGTGGTGTGTGTGTGTGTGAGTGTGTGTATGGTATTTGTGATGTGTGGTGTGTGTGTGTTTATGGTATTTGTGATGTGTGGTGTGTGTTTTTGTGGTGTGTGGTGTGTGTCTGTATGTGTGGTGTGTGTGTGTGTGTGTATGTGTGAGTGTGTGTATGGTATTTGTGATGTGTGGTGTGTGTGTGTTTATGGTATTTGTGATGTGTGGTGTGTGTTTTTGTGGTGTGTGGTGTGTGTCTGTATGTGTGGTGTGTGTGTGTGTGTGTGTGTGTGTGTGTGTGTGTGTGTGTGTGTATGTGGTATGCAGGTCAGAGTACAACTTGCTGAAGCTGGTTCTCCCCTTCCACTGGGTTTGTTCCAGACATCAAACTCAGGCCTTTGGGCTCAGCAGCTCCTTTATCTGCAGAGTCGTTTTGTTGGATTTGCTGCCCCACCTTTACCACATAGCTTTTCTCCATTCTTAACACTTTCTGTACAGGAACTTGGGTTGCAAATTCATTCATTTATTATTCCTTTATCTACTCGCAGGGCTAGAGATGGAACCCAGAGTCTCATCAGAACCTCATAGACACCTGTAAGCTGTTCACCTCTGAGCTACATCCTTTTTACATTGTGAACCAAGCACTTCTTACAAAGTTGCCCAGGTTGCCTTGAACTTATGATCCTTCTGCCTTAGCTTCTGAATGTTGGGATTATAGACCTGCATGGCCATGCCTGCGAATCTATGTCTACATATATCTATACCCATCGATATCATCTATATCTATTTATCATCTATCATTATGTGTGTATGTATGTATGTATGTATGTATGTATGTATGTATGTATGTATCTATCTATCTATCTATCTATCTATCTATCTATCTATCTATCTATCTTCTTGAGACAAAATTTCATATAGCCCAGGCTAGCCTCAAACTCATTATGAAGCTGAGGATGACGTTGAACTCCTGATCTTCCTGTCTCTATTTCCAGAGTGCTGGATTAAAGGATGTATAGTTCATCTGGTTTTCTGGTTTATTCCATGCTGGAGATTGAATCCAGGGCTTCATGTATGCTAGGCAGACTCTCTACCAGGTGAGCCACACCCCTGCCCTGATATCTATATCTATATCTATATCTATATCTATATCTATATCTATTATAATAGAAATTATTTATCATATAATATATTTGCTATTAATATAATATATATTGTGTATAATATTATAAATATTACTAATATATAATATTACATATTAAAATAATTCCCAGATGATTTGTACCTGATTTGCCACAGATTCACTCTGGTGTTGTCAGCTCTTGGTGACCTCACATAACAGGACTGGGTCCATGCAATGTCAGGTTAGGGGAAAATACTTATGTCTTCTGCTCAGAACCAGGACCGTACATGCTAGGCAAGTGCTCTCCCAGTCCCACCCACTCCTCCATGTGATTTATTTTGCAGCTGTAAGCTGGGGCAGGCGTGCTCTCCTGCTCTGAGCCAGGCAACGTCCTCGGTTGTCGTCGTCGACTCCTCCCTGTTCTCCTGGGAGAAATGCACCAGGAGTGCATTTCTTCAGCTTCACAGGCTGTGGAAGTCTGAAAAAAAATCACTTGCCCTCTGAGAAGGATGTGAGCTGGCCCGTGGCCAGGGCGGACTTCACCTCTTGTAAATACCTCCTTTTCCCGTTAGGAGCCCTGAGATAAGCCTGCAGGACTGATGTCTGTAGGAGGAGAGGACCCCCCAGGGTCAGCCTCCTGGACAGGGTTCTCTCCTTGTTCTGTTGTTTCGATGCCACAACTGGAGTGGTTTCTGGTAAAGATCCAAGAGGTCAGAGGGTCAGTGTTCATGCCTGTCTACCCTCATAGCCTGGCCCAGGGCCTGTTACCTTTAAGAGAACATCTTGTTTTGTAGTTGTCACTAGTGGCTCCCGATGGCTGAGGGCATCATTACCTCAGCTTTCCAGGTGAGGCATGCAGAGCGTATCTCCCAGGCTGCCATGTACAGGACCTCCAAGAAGTGCTTCAGGCGGCCTCTTGAATCCATGTGTAATGACTCTTGATGTCCCTGTCTCTGAGGGGCAACCTTGCCAGGAGCCTACAGCATACCCCACCTTTGAGCCTCACAACCTGCCTTCCAGTGGGGCCTGCCAGTGTTGAGTGGAGGACAAGAGTAGAGCTTGCTTCCAGGAGGTTACAGGGCAGAAATGTGGAATGCCAGAAAGTGGTAGAAAGGGGGGTTCTTGGGTCTTGAACCATCTCGAGCTGAGGCCTGAGAATCTTGCTGTAGTCACTGGCCATCCCTCTGAAATCTTGCCCAGGCCTTGGCAGCCTCTGAGGAGGGGAGAAGGAAAATGTCACTCAGAAAAGTCACATGAGAAGATCCATCCAGAACAGCCTCTGCAAGGTGACAGCAGGCACCAGGGCTGAACTGCCCTTTCAGAGACATAACAATTCTCCCTCTGAGCAAATTCTGCCCTGTGCCCTGAATCCTGTCCCCTATGTGGAATCCATAGACAGCCAGGTCACTCCTGAATGATAGAATACATTGACCTTCCTGTCAGGGGCCTGTCTTCAGTGCTGGGACCAATGCCCCCTGAATATCTGCACCCAATCCTCTAGAGGACTTGGCAGTCAGTGCCCATATCACCTATGAGCTTCATTAGAGTTTCCAAGCTAGTCTTGATGTCTGCTAGACAGTCATCATTTACCCACAATGCTTTGCACATTCCTTAATGGTACATAGCCAGGACCTGGAGGCCCCAAACAGACTATGCCAAGTTGAAGGTGAGCTCTGCCCAGTGTGGGCAGCTGATGAAGACCACTGAAATCAGACTAAGGAGCCATAGATGCAGCCTTGGCTAGGGTGTTGAGCCACGCGGGGAGCGCGTATGATGTCCGTATCACTTTTAGTCAACCCCCAGAAACCAGAAGTACAGAGGCATGCGCCACATCCCTCCTAAAGTTGAGCTCGGTGTCAGCCTTGCACTGTATCTGACCCTGGAGAGATTGAAAGCCGAAGTCTGCATGATCTTCTGAGGCCGGGGCCTGTCGTCCATCACCCAAATGATCCCTTCAACAAATGTAAACACCTGCTGCTCTTCCCTCCTGCTCCTGGGGTGGCTGTATCTTTGGGGTTCTGTGGAGTCCTCTGTAAGGTCCTCTGCAGGGACTTGCCCACCGTGTGTTCCCGGGACCTCGGACTGGACTCCATCAAGGGTGGCTACACTTCTGCGCTGCAAGCTCAAATCCCAAATTCCAGAAGAAACTTGCGAAGGGTGATGGGGCAGGCTCCGCCCTGGGCCACGTTATTGCTTCCTCTTGTACCCCAGCCTCGCTGTGCACCATCCGAGGAGTGACCTTGTCCTGGGAGGCCACTGAGATGCTCTGTGAGCTGGATCAGCTCATTTGTGTGTGTGTGTGTGTGTGTGTGTGTGTGTGTGTGTTGTATGAGAGAGAGAGAGAGAGAGAGAGAGAGAGAGAGAGAGAGAGAATGTGTGGATTCATTTTCATATGAGTGCTCATGTGGGTCCATGAAGGCCAGAGGTCTACTTCAGGGTGCTCAGAAGTGATCAGCCTTGAGTTGAAGACAGGGTTTCGTCATTGATCGGGAGCTTGCTGTGCTGGCCTGTGGGCCTCAGGCATCTTCCTGCCTCCCTGTCTTCCCAAGGCAGGGATTACAGACATGGATCACCAAGCCTAGCTACTTACATGGGCCCTGGAGATTGAACTCAGGTCCCCCTCTAGCCACCCCCAGCTGTGTCCCCGCCCAAATGTCCCATCCCCCTCTCCACCCACAGTCACTTCCTGACTCACATGGTCACATGACCCCATCTGGGCTCTAGACAGGGGCCTTGGGGAGGTGTCTGGCCCTGAACCTGATCCTACTGTTTCCTTGTTATTGGCCACTGGGCAGATGATGTGGTCTAGGAGAAGATCCTAGGAAGTAGATCGTGGGTTCCAGAACTCCACATGGAGCCCTCCCCACTGTCCTGTCTGGGACAGAGAGAGGACTATGTGTACAGTCAGGCTCCTGAAAGCAGGGCAGCTGGCTTATAGTTCCTGCCGAGAGCTTGTAAGAATGTGTGCTCAAACAATGGGTTTGCACTCCCTGAGCCTTTCTCTGAATTGCGTGAGTGCAAGCACGTACGTACATGTCTTGTGTATGTTCAGGGACATGTGTGGAATCTCGAGAATGATCTTGGTCATCATTCCTTGGAGGCTAGCCACCTGATATTTTGAAGCAGGATCTCTCACTGGCCTGGAACTGACCAGGTAGGCTAGGCCAGGTGCTCAGTGAGCTTCAGGAATCTGCCTGTTTTCCCTAGTGCTACCATGCTGGTATGTTTCTCCTGATGTCTGCACTGAAGCTAACGTCCAGTGTGTGCATTTTAGCCACAAAGCTATGTCCCATCTCCTGTCTCTGGATCTTGAAACAGCTTGGTTCAGCCTCGGGGTGCCAAGGAACTTGGGTAGGCAGCTTGGGGCAGTCAGACACTGTGGCTCCAGAATGTAGACAAAGGATGGGGAGAGTGGGATACCCAGCAGGGAACTAGCACAGGCGGGAAAATGAGGCCAGCCCAAATCAAAGACGACCCCAAGTGTAACTCGGACCCCACAGCAGAGAAAGACGTTAGGGAGAGTGGAATGCACGGGGCTCTCTGAATGATTTCCACAGTTCTTCATCACTCTAAAACCGTTCTGCCGGAGAAAACACATTCTGTTTTGTCTCTCTCTCTTTTTTTTTTTTTGGTTCCTTTTTTTTTCAGAGCTGGGGACCGAACCCAGGGCCTTGCGCTTCCTAGGCAAGTGCTCTACCACTGAGCTAAATCCCCAACCCCTTGTCTCTCTTTTTTATTTTAAAGGGAAGGGGATGCCCTTTCTTCTCTCCTTCTTTGGACATCTTGCTGTCAGGATGTCATAGCTGGAGCTTCGACAGTCATCCCTTACACCGTAAGGGAACCAAAGGAGCTGAGACCTTTGCCAATTTCATAAAGCACTGTTAAGCACTGAACAGGCCTCTCTTTTATGTTAAAGAATAAAACGTCGCGGATATAAGCCACAAGGTCGGTTTGGTTTTGTTCCAGTGTTGCAGAACACAATGCTAACAGAGACGCGTTGTGTACTCTTCCGGGCCTTAAGACCTTAGCAAAGTGAGCCTGGGAGTCTTTCCCATGCACCTCCAGCTCAGGAGAGCCGTGGTAGTCTCTCCCCATGTTCTCTGGTGTCCCAGCATTAGCATTATCGATTGGTGGCAGGTCCTCTAGACCTGATTCGCGGCTGCCTCAACGCATGGAGGGAGACTCATACACTCCATTCTCCAGATCCTCCCAATAGCATTTTGGGGTTCTCCCACTCTGCAGGAGTTACGATTTATGTCTGGTTCATCAAGATAAGGCTGAGTGAGAGTGGTGCTCGGGGTCTGTGGCTGCTGGCTGGCCGGGAAGCTGGCGTGGCCTCTGCAGCACACGGTGGAATCAAATCCCTGCAATCAGCAGAGGGTGATTTACTCGGTTCCACTGGCCCCACATTTAAACAGATGTCAGCGGGTAGCAAACGCAGTGGGAGGAAGACATCAGAGAAAGCTACTGCATCGGAAAAGAGGGAGCGTTGTAAACGTGCTAAAAGGGAAGGCCAGTATTTATGACTGCAGTTGCTGGCGACCTTCTTTCCTGCCTGATCATGTGAGGCCACGAGAGCCCCCTTCCAGTTACTGCTCTGGCAGGCTGGGGTGAGGGAGGCCCCCCGGGACCCTCCTTTGCATGGACCACACAGCTCCCTTTGGGAAGACACTGACAGTCGTTCACAGGAAGCTGGCAGCTCAGGTCCCATATCTGGCACGAGTCACGCAGGGATTGCTGCACCCATTGGACAGATGGAGAGACTGAGGAGCAAACCAAGGTGAGCCCCTGACCAGGAAGCATTGAGGCCTTCCCAATGCAATCCCTGACATCAGGTTTGTTCTCTGTCTAGGCTGTTCTGCTTACTGCCCCAGGTGGCCTGCTCTTGTGACTAAAGCCAGCTGCATCCACTCCCCAGCCCTCATCCTTCTGACCCAGCGGGTCCAAATCCTTGTGGTCGTCACTGTGACAGGGAAAGTGAGGAATCCCATTGTATGGTGTCATCCTGGCCCATGAGGGGGAAGGTGGGAGAGGATATACTCCCTATTGTGACCACGGATGAGGTAACTGACAGCTAGCTATGGTGTGTGTGCGTGCGTGTGTGTGTGTGTGTGTGTGTGTGTGTGTGTGTGTGCGAGTGCACATGCGCGCATGATATATGTATATATGTGTGAGAGAGAGAGAGAGACAGAGACACACAGAGAGAGACAGACACAGAAACACTAAGAGAGACATAGAGATGGAAACAGAGGGACAGAACCAGAGAGACAGATACAGTGAGAGAGACAGAGACAGATGAGACAGAGAGAGATACTGAGAGAGACAGAAAGATGGACTGAGACAGAGAGACCCAGAGAGACAGAGATAGTCAGAGAGACAGAGACACAGATAGAGAGACAGAGAAATAGGGAGAGACAGAGACAGAGACACATAGACAGAGACTGAGAAAGACACAGAGAGACAGAGAGATGAAGAGATACAGAGATAGAGAGAGACAGAGAGAGATGGAGATAGAGAGACAGAGACAAAGAGACAGAGACAGTCAGAGAGACAGAGAGAACACAGACAGAGACAGAAACAGAGAGACAAAGAAATAGGGTGGTAGAGAGAGAGATGGGGAGAGACAGAGACAGTCAGAGACAGAGAGATGGAAACAGAGAGACAAAGAGACAGAGACAGTCAAAGAGAGACAGAGACAGAGACAAAGAAACAGTGTGGAAGAGAGAGAGAGAGAGAGAGTGAGAGAGAGAGAGAGAGAGAGCAAGCAGCCACAGCTGCCCCAGGCCACCAGGGTTCCAAGGGCACTGTTTGGAGCCAACCACACCACTTCTGGGAAATCCGGCTCCCCACTTCTTGCCTCATAGACTCCAGCGAGGGGTAGACTCTGTTTTGACTTGCTCCACACTGGCACCCAGTCTGCCCTTGAGTCTCTATCTTACCACATGTACCCTCAGATACAGCCCTGGATGCCTCATGGGCTGACAGGGTCTTGGCCTGTAGACAGCTACAGCCCCGTCCTACCTCCAGGCCTTCGTATGGTGGGTGACCAGGAAATGTTTGCATAGAAGAACAAACAGATCAGAGAACCCTGGAGAGCCTTGGGGCAGGGGGCGGGGAGCGCGGCCACAGGCCTTCTGCGGTTCAGTCTGGGGTAAGGGTCCTAGGCTGACTCTTCCTGTGTGCCTTCCCAAAGTTGTGGACCCACACCTCAGCTCTTTGCTCCATGACTCCTGTGAGTTTGGAGACGGAATATAGATGCTCACATTCTGTCACGCATGTTTGCCCGGCCTACAGGCCTCCGGTGATGGTATTCATTCCATTCGGTAAAGGGATCAGAGAACAATACCTCGGAGCCAGTCACTCTGTAGCCAGAGCTGGAGAGCCAGGTCCAGGTTCACCTGCTAAAATGTCTGAAAAGTAAAAACCTTGAAAATGACCTTCGTTAATGGGTGCTTGCCATTGGCCATTTCCATTCTGTCATCTTGAAAAGCAGTGTGGATCAGCCTGAACTTCTGCTATGTCCTATTCTGCTATATCCTATTACAGACCTCTATGGACTCTGTTGTGTGCTCAGCACGAGGCCCCAGAAGCCATAAAACTGGGCTTCACCTACCCATTCCTCGGTGTCACAGCGCTGTGACCACTGCATAGATGTGGCTTCCCAGGAGGTCGACAGGTGACCCTTTCTGAGCACACATGCTGTTTGAATGCTCCCCCCCCCAACCCCTAGCTTTGTAGCAGGGCTCTCCCCTGCCAAGTGTCCCTCTGCCTTTAAAGGTGTGTTGAAAGCCGGGTTCTGCTCTCCAGCCTCAGTTCTGCAGCCTAAAATAATACAGCAGGATGCTGGTGGGAGACCGTGCACTTCCTGTGACTGTTCAGCTCACATTCTCCCAAAAATAACAGTGAGACTGTTCACACCTGCGCCGGCCACGTTTCCTCGCACAGGCGGGAGATTAATGGGCTCCATTCAGAATGGGCCTTTCTGACCTCATTTGTGAAGTTGGGGTGGGGGTTGGGGGGACTCAGGAAATTGCACACTAATCCAAATCTTGATAATCCCAAGATCCTGGCATTCCTTCCCCCACTACCCATTCAAGAACCCCAAATGCATCCCTCTGAAACGAGCTTCAGCTTTCAAAGTTTTGATAAGATGCAAAGTCGATTATTCCTGGCGGACACTTTCCAGTTCGGCCGAGTGGAGAGATCAGAGACGGTTATGGAAAAGGGATTCGCTTAGCTTCAAGGAGCTGTCCATCCATCAACCCAAAGAAAGGAACAACGGACCCGAGGGACCCCTCCAACACACATCCCTCCTGCAGGCCACAGCCATCCCCTGCAGAGGCAGGAGCATGCCTAACACTTCCATAAGGGCTGTCCCTTCCCATGCAGTCAATGCCCCTTCTGCCTCAGCCATATTGGTTGCCTTCTAGGTATGAACCATCAAGAAAACAACGTACCAAGGAGGGACTTGAACTTGAGTGTCTGGTTTCTGGTTAGAGTTTCACGTCACTCGAAACCACTGACTGCATCAAGGGAGAGGCTGCATCGTTTGTTGTAGCTTACACGATAATCAAAGCCGGACTGAGCCCGCTGCCTCCGCCTTCCTGGAGCGTGGGTTACAGGTGTGTGCCACCACACCTGGCTAACCAGGTCTTTCTTATTTAACTGCAGGGTCCTTCCACCCCAGCACACAGTAGGTACAATGTGGATGCATATTGAGAGATGAACAGACAGAGTTTCCCCTGTCTACCAGCATGCCGTGGCTTCGCTCCTCCCTCAACAGCACTGACGGTTTCTGCGAGCTCCACTGAGGCCAGGCTCCCCATGGTGAGTTGCTTAGTTCTATAACAGAGTTAAAAAAAAATTCTCAGCTCACGTCTGGGCATTAAATAATGGTGGCCGGATGTTTAAAGCAGATTGCCGGACTGGACAGATGGCTCAGTGGTTCATAGCACTTGCTGCTCTTACAGAGGTCCTGAGTTCCAGTTTCCAGCTCTCAGGATAATCTATAACTTCATCTCCACCTGAACTCACCCCCTCTTATTAAGTCTGTGGGCAGTATACTCACATGCACACACATCATTAAAAATGAGAAAAATGTTAAGGGCTCAAGAGAGTGGTCATTCCCTCTCGTTGACCTCTGCAGAGGTCAACTCCTCCTTCCCGGGCACCAGGGGATCCGTGTCTCCTGAATCTGCTCAGCTCCCCTGTGGCCAAGGGGATCATGCATCTAATATCCACCAAGGATTTGCGAGCAGGAGAGACAAGCGCTATGTCCAGGTGGGAGCCCCGCCTTGTCCATTCCCCACCTACAGCCAGATTAGAAAGTCAGGCCGCTCATGGTCTGGACTAGGAGACACGGGAGGAAAGTGGCTGGCCTCCCTCAAGAACCTTCTGAGAGTGGAGTTCGTGAAGTCGCTCAGGCAGGAGCTATGGGTTGTTCGTTACTGCAGCCTACCCGTGTTGTCCTCGGGCCCCAGCTCTGCACCCTACTCCCCTGAAGCTGCTTCCTAGATACAGCCAAGCACATTGGGAAGCATACCATGACCTTCCCATGGCCTTGTGTGCATGCTGTGCTGTGCCTTCTTTTATTCTGCTTGATGACCCTGTGATGCATGCATGTGTATGCGTGTGCATGTGTGTGTGTGTGGGTGTGTGCACGTGGAGGCCAGAGGTCAACGTCCGATGTCTTCCTTTATGACTCTCCATCTTACCGTGGAGGCAGAGTCTCTCACTGAACCTGGAACTCACTGATTTGGCCAGATTGGCTGTCCAGTGAGTCTCAGGGATCTACCTGTTTCTACCACCTCCAATCCCTGGGATTACATGTGTGTACCACACAGATCCACAGAGATCCACAGAGACCATGCCCCAGTGCTCGCTTGCTCTCTCTCTCTCTCTCTCTCTCTCTCTCTCTCTCTCTCTCTGATATATCAGAATGTGAATTCTCAGGATCAAACCCAGGGCCTCATACTTGCATGGGACGCACTTTACCACGAAGCCATCTCTCCAGCTCTCTCCCTACCTGCTGTATCTTGCACGAACGTCACATTCCTGGGCAGAGATGCCCTCTCGTCCATTTTAACAGCCGTGTCACATTGGCTCAAAACATGTCCCGGCCTTCGTATAAAACAGCACCTGCCTCCCAGACATCGAATTCCATCTCTTGCTGTTACAGACAGGGCTGTGGTGGCGAGACTGCTATATGGATTCAGGTCTTAGTACAGATGATGTGCTCCAGGGTGCAGGAAATGCTTTATGACTAAGTACGTACTATGTGTGCAGAGATGAATGTTATTTTTATCGACTGTCGGTATGTGAGCGGTAATCTAAGAAACACACAAAACAGAGTCACGAGGCAGAATCCTGCCCAAGCAGGCTGGAGACTGTCCTGTTCACGTGTTACATGCTCCTTTAAAGCCAGACACTCGGCGACTTCCTCTCTCCATCTGTCCACTTGCTTGTTCTCTCACCTGACTCTCTCTCTCTCTCTGCTTATTTTTGTTCTGTTTTGTAGACAGAGTCTCAAGCAGCCTAGAGGGGCCTCAGATGTCTCGATTTCTCTGAAACACTGGGAATCTATCCATGTGACACCATGGCCTACCTGGTGTACTGACGGTCATCTACCGTGCGACTCCTGTCAGTAATAGGAGGCCACGTGTAGTAGGACTCGGAAATGTGGATTCTTAGTCTGCCTCTGCCCAAAGGCCCCAAATCAAAGCAAGGCTCTTCTGCAGGTCACCAATATCCTCTTACTCAAAATAAAGTACAGCTTTAAGATAACACTTAACCTCTCTGGGGAGAGGACTTTCTACCCAAGTCCTGGGGACTCCTTGTCATTTTCTAAAGGTAAAGTGTCGATTTCCTTAGGCTGATGTGACTATGGGAATCAGGCTTCCCAGGGAGGAAGTGAGCAGCTCCCTGAAACTCAGGAGTCTCTGCTACGTTGCCCCGCATTTACAGGGCCTGATGCTTCCTAGAGAAAAGTCAGTTACATCCAGTCACTCAGAAGATTTGAGTAAGGCAGGCTGTTGAACTGTTGGGAGGAGCCCTCACCGATAGTGGTGGTGATGATGATGATGATGGTGGTGATGATGATGATGGTAGTGGTGATGGTGATGATGGTAGAGGTGATGGTGGTGATGATGATGGTGGGGGTGATGGTGGTGGTGGTGGTGATGGTGATGATGGTAGAGGTGATGGTGGTGATGATGATGGTGGGGGTGATGGTGGTGGTGATGGTGGTGGTGGTGGTGATGATGATGGTGGTGGTGATGATGGTGGTGATGGTGGTGGTGATGGTGATGATGGTGGTGGTGGTGGTGATGGTGGTGATGATGATGGTGGTGATGGTGGTGGTGGTGGTAATGGTGGTGTTGATGATGGTGGTGATGGTGGTGGTGATGGTGATGGAGGTGATGGCGATGATGATATTGGTTATAATCGTGGTGGAGATGACAGTGAAGATGGCCACACCGGTAGTGCTGATGGTGCTTTTGGTAATGGTGTCAGTGACGATTTGGTGGTGATGGTGGTGATAACTGTGATGGTCATAGTGAGCTCCACCAGGAATGGAGAGTTTGATTGACTGTAGACACCCCAAATCCATCACCTGCACTCACACATCAGCTTTCTTAATGCAGTGACAGTGGGTAGCATTTGCTAAGGAGCCTGACCCTTGGTCAGGCTTCCCAGTGCAGTCTAGAATGCTGGCTGGGGCCTGGGAGTTTCAAGCAACATAACCTGGGCTCGCAGGAGCATGAGAATAGCCCTCTGCAGCAGCCTTGGTGACACTGTGGTCACCTGACTTCTGAGAGTGACTTTTCTTTCCTGCCCTGAGTTCCCATGCAGGGATTTTTAATTGAAGGACATTATAACTGGGAGAGCCTCCCCCTGGGAAAGCAGTCCTTCCATGTCCGTGCTTCTGTGCAGAGCCATGGTCAGCAAGCCACCTGTAGACACAGCCACGGGGCCAGAAGGAGGCATTCGGGTCTCTCCACAAGCGAAGACAGAGAGGGTCAGGCTCTAAGAGGACTGGGAGGCCACACAGCAAGAAGAAGACTCAGCTCTTTCAACCTCAGCCTCTTCGCTGTTCCCATAGCCCGGGAAGCTTGCTGGAGGCAGGTCATCACCGGTTCCAGCAGACCAGCCAGCGGCTCCGAGTGACTCAGGGAAGGAGGGACACCTGAGGTGGCTGAGCCCCGTGTTGGCTCTGCTCCATGTTCTGAGTTTAACTGCTTTCTGAGCTGGTTTGTAACCTCGGGGGAAGAGGTTGTGCCACCAGGGCTCAGGAGCTGGGGCTATTGTTCAGCGACTCAGGCCCCGGCTCACCAGGAAATCCACGGGGAGGTGAAGGCCAAGGCCCGCCGAGTCCTTCAAAGCAGTTCCTCTGCCTCAGACCTCTGCTCAGCCCAGCCCACGGCTTCCCAGGAACTTTCTACAAGGACCAAAGAGAGGCGAGATTGGGGCCAAATGTGGCCTGCAGTGGACTTTGCAAAACAGAGTTGAAAGCCAGGGCTTTCGACACAATCCCAGGAACCGTGGGATGGCTTGAAGGCCAAGAGATGGGCTCAATAAACAGGGCTGGTTACTCAGGGCGGCCTGGTGGACTGGAAACGTGTTATTTTAGAGGAAGGACCCGCCATGGCCTGAGACATCGCTCTCGGTCAGAAATGAGAGTGAGCAGGGTTTTGGTGATTCTGACAGGGGTCGAGAGCCTGGGACACCTGAGGATGCCTGAAGTCACCCCCGTTTGCAGCTTGGGGTCTTACTGGGGTGGGGGGTGACAGGAGGAGACAACAGGCATGCTACAATGAGGCACGCCCCCACCACCACACACACACATATATGCACACACACAAAGAGAGAGAGAGAGAGAGAGAGAGAGAGAGAGAGAGAGAGAGCGCACAAATGCTTATCCAGACCAAAACATCACCCTCTGAGAGCGGGAGCCCCTGTCCACAGTGTGAATCCCAAGATTTCCATTTGGCTTCAACCGAAAAGCCACAAAAGAGAGGAGAGAGGCACGTCTACCAAGGTGGATGGCTGCCATCTTCTTGGCAGAGAGCCGCAGAGACCGACAGAGAGCCGCAGAGACTGGCAGAGACTGGCAGAGACCATCAGATGGTATTAAGAGTCCTGCTCCTCTGCATGTGACTTCTGTCTGTAAAAAGAAAAGCCCCCTTCAGACATTAGAATGAGCTACGAGGAGAAGCTATGGCTTCCTGTCCTTGTAGCTCATGTTAGCCCACGGCCAAGTTCTTTCCACAGTTTACCCAGGGTCCTGCCATCCCTTCTACCTGAGGTTCCATCTACACAGCCACCGTCTACACCATCCTCTTTCCCCCTCCCAGTTGTGCTCAGCAGACATCAGTCTTGCTAAGATCTGGGGGGCTCTCAGGAGGAAGATTCGGCCCAGATCCCCTACTGTGGTGTGGGGGTGTGGGAGCGGTGGGCAGGAGCACGAGGAGCGGTGGCTGGGAGCACGGAGGGGTGAGCACGAGGAGTAGAGATAGGGATCACGAGGGGAGCACGAGGAGCGGTAGCGGGGAGCATGGGGGTGGCTGCTGTTCTCTGGATGGCCAGGAGCATTGGGGAGCAGGATTTACCCCAGCAATTACAGAGGGAGCGCATGCGTGGAGGGCTCACTCAGTTGGTTCCCCAGGTTTTAACTCGTGCTTTTTACCCATTGGTTTGTTCGACAGGTGAATGGCTTTGAGTGCATGCCAGACTCTGCGATGGTTGTGGACAGATGGCCATGAAAAAGCCGTCCGTCCATCCCTCTGTCTGTACTTGTTAGGCAGCCACGCCACAGGCACGCGCTTGCGCAGTCTCCTTAGCTCCCACTGCTGTATCCTCTGGGCAAGGAAGGCGAGCAGGGGGTCCCACAGCCCATGCTATGCGCAGGCGCCGTCCATGCAGGAGGCCGTGAAGACAGACCGTACAAGGAAAGGTCAGTGACTCGTGCCTACTTTCTAACCCAAGCAGAAGGTCAGTCACCCCCGTCGCCGTAAATCATCCTTTCTAGCACATTCTTTGCGACTTGCCACTCAGGAGATCAAAGCTCATCAGCGTGTTGGAAAGTATGCCTGAGAATATCTGGGGATGGGAAGCAGGTTCCTGGTGGGGAAACCAGCAGGCTGTTTGGGGTCTAAAGTAGAAATAAATAATAACAGGGGTGCTGACGGTGGTGGTGCTGGTGGCGATGGTGGTGGTAGTGGTGATGGTGATGATGGTGGTGCCGATGGTGATGGTGGTGGTGATGATGATGGTGGTAGTGGTGGTGGTGATGATGATGGTGGTGTTGGTGATGAGGCTGCCGCCGCCGCCGCCGCCGCCGCCGCCGCCGCCGCCGCCGCCGCCGCCGCCGCCGCCGCTGTCGAGCTCTTGCTTCTTGCTCCTCACGGATTTTAGGAAGATTTTATGAATTAAATACTATCAGCAAATATCAACCTCTGAGGTAACACGAGGAAGGTGCTCTATCTTTGACCTGTCACCCAGCTTTCTCTTGTACTTTTATGGTTGAGACAGAGTTTCCCTGGACTGCCCAGTCTGCCCTTGAACTCACCCTGAAGCTCAGACAGAAGATGGCCTCTGATCCTCAGCTTCTTTCTAAGTCGGTGGGAGAAGTGTTGCACCCAGGCACGGTCTGTAATCATTATACTTTACAGGGGAGGAAAACTGAGATTTCAAGAGAACAAGAAGCCAGGCTGTTCACTGCTGGGACCCTGGGATGCCCAGGCACAAACCCCAGTCTGCGGGGAAACACATGTCTCTCTGGGTTTCTGGGTCCCAAACTGGATCCTACACATTCTTAATGGGCTCCGTGCGCCATGGAGCAGGCTTGGAGAATTCTTGGAAACGTGCGTGCCTCACTGTCTCTCATCCAAGCTATAAAAGTCCAGTTAATGGAAAAGGTGGATTTGAAGAAGAGAAAAAAAAATCCTGGGGGCTCAAGGAAGCTGACGAGCCAGTGCCGCTCTCCCGTCTTCCTGGCGGAGGCTCCTGGAGTTTGTAACATGTCACCTGGGTGTCAAACAGTGCACGTCAAATCCCAGGGACCTGGAGCGCATCGAGGAGTCTGGGAACAGAACCTGGCAAGGCGAGGAAAGGAAGGTGAGCGACACGGTGGGTGCTGAGTGCAAATCAACCCAGACCACCTGTCCTCCGAACACCCATGCCTGCTGAGGCTCTGACGGGTGTCACTCCCGTCTCTGTCTTCCACAAGCCAAATGAGGTGCGAAAAGTCCTCCCTCCACCCTGTGGGGAAACTGAGGCCCAGAGGAGTCAAGTACCCACTACAGGTCAGGTAGCCACTGTATTCGTCAGTCAGGAGGGTACGTTGGCAGTGGTAACAAACATCCCCGAGTCCCAGTGGCTTAAAGTAACGAAGGCCTCATTATGCTTATCCTGTAGACCTACTGTGGGCTTCCAGGCACACCAAGATCACTCAGGGACCTGGGAGGACAGAGTAGACCTCATCGTGAACAGGGGATCTGTTGGGGGATGGTCTCACATTGGAAACTAACTCCACCTTGGAAGTCACATGCACAGCTTGCTCACCAGCATGGGTTTTGTGAGCTGGGAGTGCGTCTTCCGGCCCTCAAAGGGAACATGCACACAGTAGGGACACTAGGGAAAACTGCCAGCCATCATCACCATAGTGGAGATGTGGGATTCGATCTCACATCTTCCTCTGCTGGAGCCTGGTCACCATGAACCTTCTGGGAAAAAAAAATCATTAGAAAAAAGGGTCCTAGAAGTCAACCTCGAGTATCCCACAGCCTTTCCCATGGGAAGTAAGTGTGTCCCCTGGGATTCCCACAGCCTTTCCCATGGGAAGTAAGTGTGTCCCCTGGGGTTCCCTGTGCTCACCCAGACAGAGGTGAATGCAGAGCACACTTCCTCCCAATGCAGAGTCCCTTCAGCTCAGCTAAGCTGGTGCTAGAAATGCACACAGTGGGTCTTTTTCTCACAGTGAGTAAGTGCACACACAAGCACACTCCCACTCATGCTCGCACTCACTCACGCTCTCGCACACTCATGCAAGTATGTTTGCCCATTCACACTCATTCTCACATGCTCACGTTCATATGTTACTCACACACACACACTAACACACACACACACACACACACACACACACACAGCCATCAGACTGGGCGCCCTATTCCACATGGTAACTCAAGACTGAGCTTCCCCCTCTGGTCTTTTGCACTAAGAGGGATGCTTTTACCCGTGTGATCAAAGCTGATCCTCCAGCATCGCCATGTGCATGTGCCAGCCAGGGCAAAGAAGAAGGAGGCTAGGAGGCCACTATGTGATGGCTGGACACACATGCGCACACACATGCACACACACATGTATGCACACACATGTGCATGCACATGCACACGTGCTAGTACACACAGACACACAGACACATGCATATACATGCACAAAAGCATGCACATGTATGTACACACATACACATGCACACATGTGTGTGCTCACACACACACACACCACACACACACACACACACACACACACACACATAGTGAAGTACAGGCCTTGGAAGAGAAGGCAGGACAGGGCTGTCTCTGCCTTGTTGAAAGTCTACGTGTGTCCTATTAGGGACACGAGGGTCATCTATACAAGACAAATGGTCTGCCCACTCTCTGGTTGCTCACCTCCTTAGGGGAATCTATTCTTAGTTTACTGGGCAAGACACTTCTCTGTTCCCTGCTTCCCTCTGAGAGACCTAGGAGTCTCTGGACCAACAAGTATAAAGCCACAGCACCCCGGGTCTCAGAGCCCCACTGGTGCCAACTCCCCTTGCCTGTGCCATGTGACTCCACCTCTCTTTACAGATAATGTTGCTATTTGCATGATGGATTACATGGTCAGCACAGAGGGACGCAGCCAGGAACCCTGGGGACCAAATTCCATGGCGGTTGATGAATAAGTCTCCTCTCTAAGCCAGGCCCTGGAGGGGCTGAGGGAGCCTAATGCAAATTTATTCTAAGCCAGGGCCCTATCTCCTCACAGCGCCCAGCCACTTCCAAAGTTCCACTGCCAACTTCAACACACATACATCCATTTGGTGAATGCACACCCAGACGGCCGGCCGAGGGTGCAAAAACACAGGCGTGTCCAAGTAGGTCCCGAGCTTCCAGAAGAGCCAGCCTCTCCCAGGCAGCCAAGGCTCTGAGGGAGCAAGGAAGCCCCAGGCAGTGTGAAATATTATTCACGGGCTCCGCCTCTGACAAGCCTTGGGAACCTATTTGGAGGTCGGGGGATAAATGACTGCTCAGAATGGTTCCCACCTCTGCATAAATGTGATTTCACAGTGCCCAGAGTGCCCCCAGGAACTCGAAGAGGACATGGGTGTTTAGAGTGTCCCCTGGTGACTGGCTGCTTGGTGTAGTTACACTTTTTGACCTCAGGAGCTTAACTGTGTCTGAACTGAGCTGGCTGGTCCCCAGGAGGGGTCTCCTCATTGACCACATCCTGTCCTTGCGTCTGCCTTGTGCTTACCTGTGTGTAACACTTCACTGTCTGCGTGTCCTCACTGTCCACTAATCCTGTGGTGTTATCCCAGCCAAACATGGTGACTAATGAATGCTCTCTGAAGGCCTTGTGGAGAGGCCATCTATCATTAGGTACCAGGCTCAGAGAGCAGAGGGAAAGTGGAAGGAGCTCTCCTCCCCACTGCCCTATTCTCAAGTTCACCCCCACATCTCTTACAACTTCATGGAGAACAGAGGTCCCACGGTGTTCAGGATGGGGGTCGGGAGTGCAGGCTGACTACAGGCCAGCAGGCAGTGCCAAGCTCCTTCTAGAGCATTCCTTAGCCCAGCAAAGCCCACACCCTCTCTAGAACACGCAAGACACCCTTGTGCCAGAGCACTCAGGGTAATTCTGATCAAGGTGTGTCCCCGAGTGTCATTTTAGAATTGCAACTATCTGAAGGAAAGGTCAGAGAGATCACAGGGAGGAAAGAAGGCAGCGGACAGTTCAGTCTGCAGGCCGCTGGGCAGCTTTGGGTGATCTACTTGAGCTCTCTGAGCTCCTCCTTCATAGCTTGGTTCTCTTGGGAACAGACATTGAGAGGAGAAGTTGAGCTTCGCTCAGAGGTGGTGGTGGCGGGAACCAAGGTAGAGAGCAGTGTGTTCTTCTTGGAAGGGAAGGAGCCGATACAGATAGATATAGAGTAAGTTATCAATTTTGTTGCCCACGGTCTTTCCAATTTAATACCACACCCCCACACACCCCCTCGTTCCCCTCAGAAACCGTAGAAGTCAAAACAGAACACAGACCCAGGAGGCAGCTGAGTAGAGAAGGTGCAGGGTTGACTTCATCTCCACTACAAAGGGCTGAGTTTGGTCTTCACCTGTAGGGGGCGCTTGTAAGCACTGCTCAACCCCTGTCAGGGCTAGTTTGGTTGCTGTAACAAGTGATCCCTCACACCCAGAACCACAAGTAGCAGAGCTAGGGATGGCTGTTATAGGACCAGCTCCTCCTCCTGTGGAACTAAGATGTTCTCTGCATTCGGAGACTAGAGCTAGATAGGGGAGTCAAAAACATCCATTGCTTGTAATAGGGTCCTTATGTCTCTGACTTCCTCTCTAGTCAGTGCTACGGGCAAGGACATCTGAACAACCCGGTCCTCCCTGGACGGAGGAGCTCCTTACTGGATGGTGGCCTGCCAGCCACACCTCAGCATCCCCGAAATGCCGTCTTGTGTGGCGACAGCAAAGTCCTCGTTAGGCTGACCGTAGTGGATCGTGAAGTGCTCGATTCACACAGCACCCCAGGAACAAGACCTATCCATTGAGCTTGGACTCAGGCAATGTCTGTAGAGTAAACATGAAGGGATGCAGGACTGAGGGAAGTCATCAGGCTGACATCTGGGGAACAGAGCCAGGTTGTTCTTGCTCTGCGGAAATCACACCAGGTACCGTTCTCCCCGTGTGAAAGGAGAATTGGCTGGATGAATATGACATTTTTCTCTAGGATGTGGAAGGAAGCGCTTTGACTGCTATCCAGGATGTCCGGGGCCTGGCGGATGGATTCCTTCCCCCAACTGGCCGTCTTCCCTAGGCAGGGTGTTTACTTGGATGGGGTCTATTCCTGCTGGAGGGCAGGTGTCCTGGGGCCGTGGAAGCCTTCGTTCTCCTGGCCGCCTGGAAATGGATGGGTTTTCTTGCTTATTTGGTGGGAATAAAGAAATTTCCCAGCAAAAGTGAGGCAGTCTGGGGAGTGCGTGTTTCCTGGGTCCCCAATATTAGTCACCTAAGATGGGTGCTGTTTGAAATCTCAGTGTGAGACCTGAATACTGGAGCCCCGGAGGCAGGGCAGGGTTGCTGGGGAGGGAGAAGGCTGAGGACTTGGGGTGGGCATCCCTTTAGTCAATGTCTTGTCCCCTGTGGCAGCACACGGAGTGCATGTGTGCATCAGGGTGTGGTGTCCATTTAGAAGGGTGGTTGAATTCCATCCCTGAGGACTAGAACTGAGGGCAGTGGCCGTGCCAGGGCTCACTGAGTGGCACCTCTTCTGTCCAGGCCTTGGGTTAGGATGCAGGTGTCAGGAACAGAGCTGTGAGAGGCAGGAGTTCACACATTCAGATGAAGGGAGAACAGTGTGTCTTAGGATGACAGAGAACCTCCAACAGGAGAAGGTCTCCAGTGTTAGAACCAGCAACAGCCTGGGCTCCAACTGGAGATGTGGTCCTCTTACCAGCACCTCCCTTGGCAGGTCCTTTGTCCTCACCTGCCCCATCCCTGTATGGTCATCCACTTCCTCTATGCTCTGGTGGTCTTGATGGGAGCCTCTGGTGTGGCTTCTTGGCCCTTTCTGCAGGGTGGGAAAAAGCAACAATTTTTGAGCCTTTTTTTTTTTTCATTTTTAGAAAAAGCACTGGGAAGATCCAAGAGATTGTGGGAAGCCATGGAGGACCCAGGGCTATTAGAGGGGATCTGGGTGCTGGTGGGACCCAGATGGGGGAGCATTGAGGACAGGGTCCCCTTCCCATCTCCCATGCCCTCTGCACAGTGTGTGACTCTGATTGAATTAACCCAGTGAATGGCAGACTAGGAACACTGCAAAAGGATCGAGGTTTCTAGGTCGGCAGGCGGAGTCTGGAGAGGTGGGGGAAGGGTTGACTGCAGATTGGGAGGCTTGGTGAGGAAGGTGGCCACGGACAGCCTGTAATAAATGAATGGTGTGGCCAGCTCCCAAATTACATTCACAAACTCGCACACTAGGGCTCCCGGCTGCAGTGTACTGGCCTGGACACCTCAACAGCCTCCAAGTAATGGTTCCCAACTTGAGAGCTTTCCTTGCCTGAGCTGCTGCCTCTCTCTCAGGGGCCAGGAAGCTTCCCTCTCTACAGTCTTCTTCCTTCCCTGTTCTCCTGAGATTGGCTTCCTGGTTGCTCTCCCTGTCTGTCTCATTCCCGTCTTTTCCTCCATCTGACTGTCCTGCCAAGCAAGTCTTGAGAAGCCAGTCAGTCTGCCTGCTTGAGTGTATTTCTTTTTTTTTTTTTTTTTCGGATCTGGGGACCGAACCCAGGGCCTTGCGCTTCCTAGGCAAGCGCTCTACCACTGAGCTAATTCCCCAGCCCCTTGAGTGTATTTCTTTACAATGTCTTCTCTCCCTCTATCTCCATGAATGCACGTGGGCACACACACACACACACACACAAACACACACACACATGCACACACCATACACACGTGCACACACCATACACACATGCACACACATAACACACACATATGCACACACAAATACACATATGCCCACATGTACACACATACATACATGTACATGTACACACAAATGCACACACATCCACGCATACACAACATACATACCCATGCACACATACACATCCACCCACATGTACAAACATACATGTATGTGCACATACACACAAATGGACTCACACAACATACACACACATACATGCATGCACATGTACACACAAATGCACACACACAAATGCACACATACAACATACACACACTCACACACATAAATGCACAGAAAGCATATACACATATGCACACACGTACACACACAAATGCACACATACAACATATACATAACACACACAACACACACACACACACACTTGTGTGAACTAAGCCTATGAGTGGCAGGGTGTTCTGGCCATAAGACCCAAAGCCCCTGCTCTGGCAGACCTCCACCCCATGCAGCCCTGGCTCTCCTCCCTTCTGCCTCCCCAAACCTTCAACCTCTTCTTCCTGTCCATCTGCACAGGGTTCATATTAGCCTCTAGAGCTGAAACATTGAAGTCCCTGATGTGACCATGGATACAGGATGGCTGCTCGAGCCACCGGAGAAGGTGCTTCTGGAAGATTTGCCAGCTCAGGAGACTTACTATACCGAAGATGGGGTCTTGGTTTAGAATGGGCCTAGTGCTGGTCTCATGGCCCAAGGGTACTGCCAGGGTAGAGCAGGCCTCTATTGTACTGCTATGCCAAGGCCTGGCTAAGCCCTGTACTGTATCAGCTCATTGATGGTGAGATTGAAAATGGGCGGAAGAAGAGAGAGGAATGGAGGGTGGGAAGGAGAGAGAGGAGAGCTGGAGAAGATGGAGGGATTAGATGGGGTGGAAACAAAGCTAAGATAGAATAAGGGGGGCTGAGGAGAAAAGACAGGTTGACAAAGGCAAGAGGAATTGGGAGATGGAGAGGCAGAAGAGCCATGAAAACAGGGATAATAGGAGAGACTCAGGGAAGACAGCAAGCAGAGACAGGGAGAGGGTGTGCAGAGGTGGACGCTGGCTCCAGCAGAGTCCTGTCCATAAAGAAGTCCCATCGTCCTTGCAGAGAGCCTGCCTTCCCGCCCGGGGACAGAGGGCAAAGTCTAAAGGCCCGACTCTGTGTTCTGGAGCTGCGGCCTTTGCATTCCTGTAGGGTGCACTCCCCCGCCCGATAGCAGGACGTGGTTAATGCTCTCAAGTCCAAGGCCCTCAGCCCTTGGTTTTAATTAGGCATGTCACTGAGAAGGGGTGAGGGTTCTCATTTTCGGCAGATCCAGCTGCCAGCCTTATCATGATCCCTAGCAGGACACGATACAGCGCATGTTAGAGGAGGCAGACGAGGAAAAGACATGGAAGAATCACCTCCCCCTCCCCCACCCTGCAGCCCCAGTTTTTGTAGGATTGAAAACTGCCTTCGGCCCAAGGGGCTTTTATGGGAGGTGGTTTTACATGGAGTACATTGGTGAATCTGCTTGGCCTTAGCTGGGGCAGGCACAGGAGATGGGGGGGGTGTCAAACTGTTAACCTGAAGAGTGGAATCAGACGCTGCCAACGCCTCACACACAGAGAGGTGCCAGCGATGACCTCAGGACTGCCATGATGAGCTTAGTCCAGTAGGATCCACCCTTTGATACAGTGTCAATCATCCAGCCATCTTGATTGCTCAACAGCTCTCCATCACTTGCCCATCAATCTATCCATCAAGTCACTCATCCAACCATCTGTCTGTTTATCTGTCCATCATCCATCCATCATCCATTTCTCATCCATCCATCATTCATCCATCATCCATCTATCCATCCATCATCACCCATCCATCCTCCATCATCCATTCTTCATCGATCATCCATCCGTTCATCCATCCATCATTCATTTCTCATCCATCATTCACCCATAATCCATTTATCCATCATCACCTATCCATCATCCATCCATCATCCATCATCCACTCATCCATCCCTCATCACCCATTCATCATCCACCCATCCATCATCCACACATCATCTTTCATCCTTCATCCATTCATCCATCATCCATTATCAATCCACTAATACACACACACACACACACACACACACACACACATATCACATTGTCTCCCCATGGTGTTGCACAGTACTGAGGTTCTTCTAGGAGTAAAGAGTGTGCATCAGGCATGTGTGTATTAATACACAATGGGCACTGGAACCTATCAGTAACTCTCTTTGGTTACCATGGTCACCATAGTGTGTGATGGCAGAGGGATATTTCCACTACCATGTGTGAGGACAGTGTCTTCTCTCTGTGCTTCTACTCAAGACAAACTGAGAAGCTGCCCAACCCTATCCTGGCTATGAGGAAAACTGGACACTGATTAGACCAGATTCTGCTCTTTGTAGAGTGTAAGCTTGTAGTTCAAGGTTCTTTGTGAGTGAATTATGCCCAGGGAAGGTTCCACTATTGGCCAGACTCCCACTTTGATGTGTGTGCACACCTTCATCTTGGGCCTTGGAGGCCCTTTGTTGAGGGTTGCATGTGTTCCCTTGTTCTGTGGCGATGGGACATGGACTCAAACTTGATCCAATGGGATGTTACGGTGAAGATTTAAGCAAAGTTTTGAAATGAGTTTGGGGTGTGTTTACCTTGTAACCGTGCTGCCATTGCCACAGGGTAGTGATGACCCTGGAGGAGATGACTTTGAGTAGTGATGACCCTGGAGCAGAGCTAACTGGATCATGGGAGTCACACTGGTCCTCACAGCTCATACAACCTGAAGACATTTCAGTGGGCACATGTATGCATACGGAGGCAGGGGGTGAAGTTGTTGTTGGGTATCTTTATCAGTGGCTCTGTATTGTATTCACTGAGACAAGAGTCTCTAGATGAACCCAGAGCTCAATGAATCCTAGCCTAGCTAGCAGCTTGATCCAGGGATCCCCTGATTTTGGTTCTTAAGTCCTAGGTGGTGACCATACCCGCCTAGCTTTTATGTGAATTCTGGAGATGCATACTGTGGTACTCATGATTGCAGGGCAAGAACTTCGGTCACCAGCTGTTTGCACAGCTCTTGCTATTTGTTCTCTGTATACTGTCTCCATTTTCTCCTCTTTTCCTATCTCTCTTTTAATTAACCGGATATTATTTTAATGTTGCTTTGTTCTATCTCCTTTTGTCATCTTCTTAGCAACATCTTAGGTTCTACTTTCAGCTGCTCCTCAGAACATAACACAGGATGCACACATTTGGCACACACCTCAGGCTGCCTGCCTGTGGTATGATCTCACACAAACCACAGCCTATTCCACTTCCCCTATTTTGGCATTTGTGCTTGTTTATAGGCACATAATAAATAAATGTGTTTTCAATCCCCCAGATGCATCTTTGCCATCCTCCCACCCCCCATCCTCTAACACGTACACGGTAGCATGAGCACTCTGCCCCCGACCACGATATTCTACACAATAACGACAACAATAAAGTTCCTTCAAAGCAATTTAAGTAAGAAAGATGTTTTGTGTCCATGCTGTCAGGACTTACCTTTTTGTTATTTTGTCTGACAATCTCAGCCTTTTAAATTTTTTTGTACCATTTACATTTAGTGTGATTTTGACATTATTATGTGTAAAACTATGGTCTTGCCATTGTTTTCTGTCCATCTCTATTTGCCTTTATGAGCTTCCCTCTACCTTTTTTTCTTTTTGTATTTTTGGTGATGAATTCTTCCTGTTTTGGAGTGAGAAAATCCTTCACTTTGCCTTTGGTACTGGAAGGCGTTGTCATAAGTGTAAGATTCTAGGTTGAAGCTGCTTGCTTGCTTGCTTTCTTTCTTTCTTTCTTTCTTTCTTTCTTTCTTTCTTTCTTTCTCTCTCTCTCTCTCTCTCTCTCTCTCTCTCTCTTTCTTTCTTTCTTTCTTTCTTTCTTTCTAATCCTTTTTGGTTCCATGGTCTTCTGGTTTGTGTTGTTTCAGCAGACCTCCATATCCACTGTGATGTTTCGTGTTTTTAAATTTTGTTTTACTATTTTGAGATTGGGCCTCACTCTGTATGCAGCCCAGCCCTGGCTTTGAACTCACAAGAAACCTCCTGCCAAGCGCTGTGATCACAGGCAGGCACAGCCACACCTGGGGAATTTCCTCTTTCTTATTGGGAAATTTTGATTGTTTAAATAATTTCATCATTCTGTGCCCTGCTGTAGTTTCGCTCCTGTTTCTTGTGACACTGTTGGGCTGCAGTTTTAACCATGATTGGAAACATTTCTTTCTTTTTTTTTATTTAAAGATTTATTTATATGAGTCCTCTGTTTCATGCACACCTGAAGAGGGCATCTGGTCCCATTACAGATGGTTGTGAGCCACCATGTGGTTGCTGGGAATTGAACTCAGGACCTCTGGAATCGCAGCCAGAGCTTTTAACCACTGAGCCATCTCTCCAGCCCAATTGGAAACATTTCAGTTGTTGTTTCTTCAAGTAATTTTTTTTCCTTTTCTTCCCCTCCGCCACCTCCCTCCTCTCTCCTTCCCCTCCTTCCTCTCTCTTTCCCCTCCCACTTCTTGTTGTCCCTTTCCCTTCCTTTCCCCTCCTTCTCCCTCCCCTTTTCCTCTCCATCTTCCCCTCTCCCTCTTCCCCTTCCACCTCCCTTTCACCTCCCCCCTCTTCCAGGGTCTCTAGCTACTGAAAATTGCTCCACTGCCCGACAGTGGTCCCTCCTTGTTCCTTTAGGTTTTCTCTCTGTACCTCACTTTGGGTGGTGTCTGTCGTTCCAGCCTCAAGGCCTGCAGGCCCCTCTTCTTCAACATCATAGGTTCGTCTCTCATGACCTTGATTGGGATCTTGTACCAAACACATCTCACACCTCTGCTCATCCTCTCCACCTCTCTCTAACCCGTGAGCCCTGAAGCACTGTCTGCTGAGTTTGTCACAGGGTCCATTTCTGCCCATCCTTTGCGAGCTAGCATCTTATTTTGCCACGTGACCCTTTGCCGTTTGGATTGATGCCGGGGGTTGTGGTTTGGCACTTTGGGTGCTGCGTGCTTTTTAATTTCTCAGTTTGAGAGGTCAGTTAAACAGACCGGAAGCTATTTGTTCATTCATTTTTGATCTTTCAGATCACTGCCCTTCCTCACTGCTCGATCTCGAGATGCCTTTTAAATGATAGTTTAATGATTAAAGTGTGCATTAGGGGGCATTACACATCATTTATTTTGACCAAGAGTAGACATTTAAAAATATATATATATATTTAAAAAAACCTTTATCCTTTTAATACTCAAAATTTGTATCATCCAAAGGTGACTGGTTCCAAGAATTATTTGAGCATCTAGCATGGGCTAAAGAGTTGGTTTCTATGAACAAAATGAGCAAATGGATCATATTCTGGAGTCTATACTATCCTAAGTTATTTTCGGGTCAAGAAGTCAACGTATTACAGATATCTTTGGAGCATCTATAATCTCCCTTATTTGGTATAGCTTCTCTTATGGTCATTCAAGAGATTAAGCCTCAGCCAGCTGCCCATCCTCCACAGGCTTGACCACAGGCTTGACCACAGGCTTGGCCATAGGCTTAACCACAGGCTTGGCCACAGGCTTGATCACAGGTTTGGCCACAGGCTTGACCACAGGCTTGATGGATGCCTAGGTAACTGTGCTGGCCACAGCTAGCTCTGGGCATCTACTGCTCACAGAGCACATTCAGGAGGGCCTGCCTTCCCCCGGTGAGATGCTGACAAGATCTCATGTGCAAGCTGGCCTGGCTTTGAACAGGATCCTCTACGGCAGAGGGAGATGACTTCTGACAGTCACTTTTAGACAGCTGTTTAGAGTCTAGAGAGTTCCTGTCTACCTTGAGCAAGGTGGCCGTCCTGGGTGGTCTCAGCAGGAGTGCATACAAACAGGTCCTAATCATGTCCCTTACCAGAGTCTCATATGGCCCTCACGGGACCATTTCCTTAGTTCTAAGCTAGCAGTTGCCCTTCCCCAGAGTTCATCTTCAAGATGTCCTGAGCCAGGTGACTACTTAAGGTGTTTGCAAAGAGACAAACTCAACACCAGACACATCCCCAAGCTGTGCTCACCATCTGGGGTCAGAGGCAGGCTGTTTCCCCAGTTGACCTCTAACTGCCTGTCACCTCCTTTCTGCAGGTGATCACAGGGGAGACAGAGACACAGAGAGCTCAGCCCCAGCACATGCTGTGGCACTGTCATAAAGGCTCCCTTGGCAGAAGTTGAGCAACAAATTCAATTACCCCTGAGCGCACCCTCGGCAATCAAAGGCATTGTCTTGGAGAAGCAGAGCCTCCTTCTCCAAGCTGGGCTCAATTAGGAGGCCATAAGGAGACTCCACTTCATGGAAACTAGACCCAGGAACGCAAGACATCATCTTAGAGCTGTCTCCTGGGCCCCACCTGCTCCTCCTGCAGTCCTGCCAGAGGCCCCCCACCTTGGTTGAAAGAGGTCACCCAAGAGAAGGACAGTCTGTGTCACCTTCTCCCCACGGAGGCCCAGCTTCAATGACACTCGGGCCCCAAACCACAAGTTTATGAATCTCAGAAGTTTTGCTTGCTCGGGTCTGGCACGGAGTTTGGCCGACATCATGGAGACATTTTTCTCTGTCAGGCAACAGAACGAGGCACAAAGCAGCCAGCTGCAAGGCCTCAGAGCCCAAGTCTCTAATTAAAACAGTGGGAAATGAGATAACTTCTCGAATTCATCACTGCCTCGGGGGCTGTCAGAGTGAAGCCTTCGAGGCTTACCCCCCACCTTTTGTTTATACATTAACAGGGTCCCTCAGCTGGCCTTTGTGAATGAGCACGTGTGTGTGTGTGTGTGTGTGTGTGTGTGTGTGTGTGTGCATATGTGTGCCTGTGTATATGCATATGTGTGCCTGTGTATATGCATATGTGTGCATGTGTGTGCATATGTGTGCCTGTGTATATGCATATGTGTGCCTGTGTATATGCATATGTGTGCATGTGTGTGCATATGTGTGCATGTGTGTGCATGTGTATATGCATTTATATGCATGTGTGGATGTAGTCATGTGGGTGCATGTATGTGTGTGTGTGCATGTTATATGTGTGGGCATATCTGTGCTTGTGTGTATGTGTGTGCATATTTGTGTGCATGTGTGTATGTGTATATGCATGTTTATGCATGTGTGCATGTGTGTGCATGTGCATATGCCTGTACCATATCCCTCTTGTTTACTTGTTTTTGCTTTCTTACTTCCTTTTTCATGCCTGTCAGTTGGACTGCCATTGTCTCAAGGTAAAGCAAAGAGAGAGAATTTGATAAAGCCCCTGTGATTTGCCTCTCTGTAAGAGAGAGATCACCTGTTCCGGGCACCTTTCCTTGTACAGTGTCTTCACTCTCCCTGCCCTCCTGTGGTGTGGCTTTATCAATTCCATTTTGCAAGAGGAAGCTGAGGCCAAGAAAGCCAGGCTAATGAGTTTTCCCAGTCAGGGATGAGCTGGGTTTGACCCGCCCAGCCAGATAGAGAGACTCTCTCTTCATCTCTGACCTCTGTAGAGGCACAGGGACCTCCAGGGCTCCGAGCCTGAGGTCACCAGCAATCCAGTGAGGCACACCGAGAACACTGGGCATCACGTGGGACTCCACTCTCTCCTTCCGCCCTGTGAATTTCATGGACAGAACTCAGGTCGTCAGGCTTGGTGGCAAGCCCCTTTATCTGTAGAGCCGTCTTGCTGGCCCCCATCACTTCACCTTTAATGTGAAAGAAACACATTTGAACTAAGGAAGCTACGAAGAACCAAGACAAAGACATCACTGCTGACAGTAAGAGCTGACGTTGGCCACCCAGCCACCGCCGGGTTTTAGTTTTTAGACACACTCTCTCATACAACCTCTGCAGATGCTCATAAACCCAGACCACAGTGGCCATCCCCTGTTAGCGCTAAAGGGAATGGGTTACCAAGCCGTTGAGCCTCAGAATCCTGTTGAATGACAAAGGCGGAACCTCCAACTTGCTTCAGTCCTCTTGAGGATGTGCAGTGGATAATTGTAGGGCTTCCAGTGTCACAGCTTGTTTCTGAAAATGATGCTTTATTCAGTGGCAGGAAACACACACACACACACACACACACACACACACACACAGATGTGAGAGGGGTGGAAGAAGTTTCAAGAACGATATGACTGAGATGCCCTGGCTCTCCCGTCCTCTAAGTCCTGTCAGTGATCCTGCCTTCTGAGGGGCTTCATGTCAGCATTAAGCATGTTTTGTTTAGAGCTGTTCAGAGATAAGGACCTGCTTTCTAGAGAGCGATGCCAAGAGCAATGGCAACAATCATGGTAGTGGTGGTGGTGATGGTGGTGGTGGTGGTAGTGATGATGATGGTGGTGATGATGGTTGTGATGATGGTGATGGTAGTGGTGATGACGATGGTGGTGGTGGTGATGATGGTGGTGATGGTGATGATGGTGGTGATGGTGGTGGTGGTGGTAGTGATGATGATGGTGATGATGATGGTTGTGATGATGGTGATGGTAGTGGTGATGACGATGGTGGTGGTGGTGATGATGGTGATGATGGTGGTGATGGTGATGATGGTGGTGGTGGTGATGGTGGTGGTGGTAATGGTGGTGGTGGTGATGATGGTGGTGGTGGTGATGGTGGTGGTGGTGGTGATGGTGGTGGTGGTAATGGTGGTGGTGGTGATGATGGTAGTGATGGTGATGATGATGGTGGTAATGGTGGTGGTGGTGATGACGATGATGATGGTGGTGGTGGTGGTGATGATGATGGTTGTGATGATGGTGGTGGTGATGATAGTGGTGGTGGTGATGATGGTGGTGATAGTGATGATGATGGTTGTGATGGTGGTGTGGTGGTGATGATGGTGGCGATGGTGATGATGTGGTGGCGATGGTGGTGGCGATGGTAAGGATGGTGGTGAAGGTGATGATGGTGATGGTGGTGATGGTGATGGTTGTGATGATGATGATAATGATGGTGATAGTGGTGATGGGGATTGTGAGGGAGGTGGTTATGGTGATGCCGACGGTAGTGGTTATGATAGTAATTGCTGTGATGGTGATGTTGATGGCCTTGGTGACGCCGGCGATGCTGACAGTGATGCTCACAGTGCTGTTGGTGGTGGTGATGTTAACAGTGACAGTAATTAATGACCCTCTCTTCCTTGTTCTCCTTCCACGTTCTCCCCCATTGTCTCTCTTGGCTCCTCTAGATTTTTTGAAATCTTCTTTCTCTCTATGCCACCTCATTGCCGATGCCTGCCTCGATTACCCCTCGGGAAGTCTCTGTCCCTCAGCAGCCACAGTGCCCAGTGGGCAGTCCCTATCTCTGGCAATAGCACACACTAACTTGTCTGTTTCCTGTCTCCCCACCAAAGAAGAAGCACTGAGGGCTAGAGCATCCCCTGCTCAATACCCAAGATACTGAGTGTCTTACTTAGGGTTTTACTGCTGTGAACAGACACCATGACCAAGGCAACTCTTATAAAGGACAACATTTAATTGGGCTGGTTTACAGGTTCAGAGGTTCAGTCCATTATTATCAAGGTGGGAACATGGTAGCATCCAGGCAGGGAGGGTGCAGGAGGAGCTGAGAGTTCTACATCTTCATCTGAAGGCTACTAGCAGAATGCTGGCTTCCAGGCAGCTAGGATGTGGGTCTGAAAGCCCTCACCCACAGTGCCATGCCTACTCCAACAGGGCCACACCCATTCCAAGGCCACACCCACTCCAACAAAGCCACACCTCCTCCAACAGGGGCACACCTTCTAATAGTGCCATTCCCTGGGCTGAGCATATACAAACCATCACACTGAGTGTAGTGGTTTAAATGAGAACCACTCCCACAGTGTGTCACTGGGGCACACTGAGGTTTCAAAATCCCATGACATTCCCAGTGTCTCTCCACCTTGTGCTTGTGGATCAGTTGTGAGCTCTCAACTCTAGCATCAGGCCTGCCTGCCTGCCTCCCCACCGCGCCTGGTGCCACGCTCCCTGCCATGACAGTCATGGACTCGCCCTCTGAAAACTGTAAGCCCCAGTAAACTCTGTATTTTATAATTTGCCTTGGACATGGTGCCTCATCACAGCAGTGGAAAAGTTACCAAGACCCTGTGGGTTCCACAGCCGATGCATGATGAGGCCCAGATGGGAGGATGGGCTTCCTCATATCGAGCTAACTATAACATTTCTCAATGAGAAATAACAAAATGAGAGCTATGATGTTTAAATCAACTCCCTCCAGCACCCATAACAAAGAACTACCACAAATTAAATGCACTACACATTTTTTAAAAAATTATTTCATGTATGTCTGTGTGAGGGCATCGGATCCTCTGGAACTGGAGTTACAGACAGATATGAGCAGCCATGTGGGTGCTGGGAATTGAACTTTGGTCCTCTGAAAGAGCAGCTGGTGCTCTTAACCGCTGAGACATCTCTCCAGCCTCGGCACTACACATTTTATATGTATAAGAGATTCACACTTTATCTCTGAGTATTTTCACGTCTTAAAAATGAATATTTTAATTAATTGAGAACTTTAAACATTATATACTGACGTTATTCACCCTGACTCCTCTCCTTAACTCCTCCCGATCCCCTGCCTTTATTTTTTTAAATTTAATAACCCTTTGACTCCAGTTTGTGTTGCTCATGGGTTCTTTGGTGTGTGGCCATCCACAGGAGCGTGACCAAGCTACATCGTTACAGAAAACTGACTCTCTTTGCTAGAAGCCGTCTGGTTGGATAGCTCCTCAGTCAGGGGCGGGGCTTATGAGCCCCTCCCACTCCATGCTAGTGTACAGACAGGCTTGAGCGCTAGGAAACAAACATTCTTAGGTTTAGTAAATCCACAGCCACAATAAAGGAAATTCTAGCTAGTTTCCCCTGCTCTAAAGAATGGGTTTATTTGCTTTTTATATGTTAGTGCATTTAATAATAGAATATTATTAAAGGCTGTCGGGGGCAGAGAATGGAGAGGCAGCGGTAACGGGCTCTGAAGTGGGTAATTCAGCTCATCTCCCCACTCGCTCCCTATACAACTCCTACTCATCTGTCAAAACCCAGCTTCCTTACTCTCCCCAGCTGTAAGTTCTCCTTGCTCTCTGACTGCTAGACCTCAGGCAAGTGTGTCCCCTCTCCGTGACTCAGTTGTGCTGGTTTTGGAAAAACAGTGGTGGGGTCAGTGAAGAGAGGGCTCCGAGGATGGAGACAAACGGTCCTGGTGTACAGAGCTATCTCAGAGAACACCAGCCACCAGCACTTGCCCTCTAGCATCGCCTCATCTGCCTCCCAGCATGCATTGCGAGGCCAGCCAGAGCAGGCCCTGCGGGCTCCAGGTCACCTTCAGGAAGAGCATGTGCAGCCTGTGATTGTCTCCAGTGCCCTCGAGGAGCAGCGGCACAGGGGGAGATGCTGTGCAGGACCCTCCGCGTCTTAGCCCCTCCTTTGAACTCTGACAGCAATCCCACACATCCACGCCTCTGCCAAGCTGGTGCATTTGATGTCCTTTCCGGCTTTTGTACTCTGCTTCCTGTCGGAGTTGGGGCGCTGTGGGATTAATGTGGGGGCGTCACCTTCATCAGGACACCCTCCCCACACGCAGCCAGCCAGCGTGGACGCACCTTTCAGCCACGTGTGGTGGTAGCCTGAGCTTCCATTGCCCTTGGGATCATCCACTTAGAAAATGTCCCCAAGGGCTGGCTCAGTCTTGTGTAACAGGCTTAATCATGGTGGGATTGTAAGAACAGGGGCGAGATTAAACAGAATTGCAGCTAGGAGACCCCTGGATATTTGGTGGGAGTCAGCTTACATGGAGACAATATCACAGCTGATGTCACACATCAGCACTGGAGTTCTATAATGCTCTGGATGACAAATGTCTAGGTGTTTGTCACACTGCCTCTGCCTCAGGTTCCCAAACTTGCCATGCACAGCACAGTTGTGCTAGGAGTGATTGTGAAGGAACTTGGGCACAGCTACTCCAGAGGCCAAGTCAGGAGAGCCAGAGATTCAAAGGCAGCCTGGAAACTTAGTGAGACCACCGTCTCCACAGAAAAACAGTGAACCACCCTCAGTGTCTCTCAGTATGAGACCCCAGCTTCAGCCATTTTGGCTAAAGCTTTGTTTGTTTCTTGTCTCTCAGGCTGGAGCCCAGAGCTTGTCGCTTGCTAGGCCAAGCTAGACCCTCTGTGGGGGACTACTCCTAGTTCTCTTTTATTTTTTGTTTTGAATTTGCAACAAAGTCTTACTAAGTCATCCAATTCGCCTTTGAACTTGCAGTCCTCCTGCCTCAGCATCCTGATTGCCTGTGTTACAGGTGTCTTAGATTACTGAACTCAAAGCAGGCCCGGAGGCTTAAGAGATACCAACTGGTGACTCCAGCATGGGGAAGTAGCTTACTTAGTGTTTCAGGTCTCGGGTTACCCATGTGTACCCATGGAGCTAGGCTGAGGGACTCATGGCTGCTGGTCACTGAATTAGGAGTGTATTTCTTCCTGTCCTCTTTCTCCACCAGGCATGAGTAGCAGAGCACAGAGGTAAGGTCAAAGGTGAAAACGAAAGGACCTGGCTCCACCCAGCTCCCAAGGTATTAACAATACACCGAGGAAGCCACTTGGCAGCCTTGAAGGTTGACTAATCTAAACTGGGTTTGTATCCGCCTACAGGCTTTTTCTTAGCAAGACCCCTTTGCTGTTTCTAGAACTTTCTGTCCCTTCCTGGCAGTGTGGCACTGTGTACATGTTTTTAAAGAAAATGGTGCAGACCCTGTCCCTGTCCATGCTCCCTAAACTCACAGATGAGGACGTCAAATTTCCCTGGAGGTATGAATTCTGCACCACCACACTGATGTCCCCTCAGACACACTATGCCCTTGGATGGGATACATGTAGACCACCCCTTGGCCAGGGATGATACACCCCATAGATGATCCAGCACTCACAGGTGAGGTTAGGGTTAGGCAGCCCGTGGGCTCAGGTGAGGGTCTGGAAATGCAAGTGCAGCTTGGCTGTTTGCACCTCTTGTTGCAAAGAAAGACGTCCTCCTGTCTGGGTGGGATCGGTGGAGGGGGGCTTTCACAGACTTCAGACGCATCCCAGGCTTCACCTCGAGCACCTGGGGTCACTGCACACCCAGAGCTTGCAAAGAAGTAGGACAAACCTGACTCTCTCAACCCTGGCAGGTGAACAGAAGGATGCACCTGGAGGCAGAGGCCACAAGTCAACAGGGCAGCCAGGGGAGGGGTGAGGCAGGGAGGGGAGCGAAGCCAGGCAGGGTGGAAGGGAAGGACGTACGCTTCTCTACACCACACCACCAGGGACAAGGGATGACCATCTGCAGAGGTCTGGTTAGCTCAGCCAAGAGCAGACTTGTAAAGCCAGAAATCAAAGGGACAGAACCCAGACCTCAGGCTCTGCAGTTCTTTCTTGGCGTGGTGGGAACTTGGCAGCACACTGGGGACTTGGGAAAGATGGGGAGCAGAGCACGGCAGGTTGGGAGGGGGGCAGGAAAAGGCTCCAAGGCTCCAATCCAGCTGGAGCAGTGTTGCTGGGAGTTCTGATTCCTCACCTGGAAAGCGGATGAAATGTAAAGCCACCTCACAGGGGTTCTGAGGCCAGCAGCCCCCGGGGCACAGCGTCCTTGGTCTCTGCTGCCTCTCAGGGCAGTATCTGTGCCCTCACGGAGTTCTGCTCTGCACCTTCCTGTCTTCCTCCTAGAAGCCAGGGCAAGCAGCACGGGACAGGATGGAACTGTGTTACTGGCTATGGAGAACCCCACAGGATGGTCTGAGCCAGGAGGGGCCCCATTAGGTTTATCTTCCTGAGGGGCGGGGGAGTTAGTCCCTGAGGGTCATTGTGTCCTGTTCCTCCTACCCCACTGTTGCCTGGCTCTGCTGTGGGGAACTGCCACACACCAATACCCAGGCTGCCAGGGCTCTGAGCTATAAACAGGGATAGGGCACAGGTGGGACTGTAGATTCTCTTTTAGGGAAGGGTCTGACATGCTGCGTGGCTTCAGAGATAGATAGTGGCCAGAGGGCAGACTGGCAGGCGTCTACCTCTAACTGTTGTATAGCATCAGTGGTCTGGACTCTATGTCTGGGGTGATTGTCTTCATTCTATGTGCCTTGTATGTGGCAAGAGTTAAGCTAAGATATGGCCAAGTTGACTGATCTCTATCTGAGGCTCATATGGAAAGGCCTGGCTGGGAGAGGAATACAGCTCCTGGCTTGAAGGATCCTTGTGGAGACCAAGCGAAAGGATCCAGAGTGTCTGCCGAGCAGTGTGGTCTCCTGCTTCTGTGGTATGGTCCTGCGTGTGCACAGGTCACTGGTCTAGTCACTGGAATATCTCCAGTCGAGAGGGAAGATGGATTTTCTTCCTCAGGAGCTCAGTGCCTACCCCTTGCTAATGTTTTCTGAATCCCAGTGGCCACATCATGGGCAAGTTGAGCCTGCTGCACTAGCCCCAGGTCCAAGTCAGATGATCCCGCAGTATCTCTGCTGTGCCAACGCCTGTTCGTCTGAAGGCCTTTCAGCTGTGGTCTGGAGACACGCAGAACAGACTGATTGCTTAATCCGAAAACAACAGGCAAGAACAGGCGTCTGGTGACGCTGAGGAAACCAGCCACAGATATCCTGGCTGCTTTCTGGAGCATCGTGGAGGGACGGGTGACTATCCTGTGCACCGTGCTAACTTTGCTCTGAGAACCCAGTGCCACACTGGTACTGGCTCCGGTCCTCCTGTCAGCTCTCGATGATGACCTGGAGCCCCTGTTCCTCAGGGCTGAACCTTCCGGGGTTATGTTTGTCTGAGGCTGATTCCCACCCTTCTGACTTCAGCAAGGACACAGTGGGCCAGGAAGGAAGAGGAAGAAACCATTCTAGCCATCAACCCGAGAGTGCACCTGCAGGACCTGTGTTACCACACCGGCTCTGTGAGCCTGTGGGCCTCCCCTCGGTACATGGAGAAGCTTCCCTGCAGAGCACTGTGAGGTGCTGCGGACACCTGAGTGACCACTCGTACCTTTCACTGCCAGTGAGAGGCTGGGTGTCGTTCCAGGGCGGCTTCCCACACTGTGCGGGCTTAAGTGAAGCTGGAGATAGAGTTCAGTGGGTCAAGAGTTTTGCTGTGCAGTATAAACATGGCAGACAGACAGACCTCCATAGCAGAGCCTCTGTAAGGTGGAATGAAAGAGCAGACCATACAGGGTTGTCCCTGACTCCTCCCACCCCACCCTCTAACACGTACATGGTGGCATGAGCACTCTGCCCCCGACCACGATATTCTACACAATAACGACAATAACAAAGTTCTTAAAATCTAAAGCGTCTCTAAGCTGGAGAGGTAGCTCGGTGTGTGGAGAGCGTGACAGGCATGTACACGGCCCTGGATTTATCCCTGGCACCACAGAAACTGAGCACAGTAATGCCTGGCGAATACTTCAACACTCTGGAGGTGAAGACAAAGGGGTCAGGAGTTCAAGGTCATCCTTGGCTGTTCAGTAAGTTCAAAGGCAGCCTGGACTATTCGAGACCCTCACATAGGTCTCAAAAATTCAAATAAATAGGAAGACAGACATGATAGATAGGTAGGTAGGTAGATAGATAGATAGATAGATAGATAGATAGATGATAGATAGATGATAGATAGATGTTAAATAGATGATAGATAGTAGATGTTAGGTAGATGATAGATAGATAGATGTTAGATGATAGATGATAGATAGGTAGATAGATAGATAGATAGATAGATAGATAGATAGATGTTAAATAGATGACAGATAGTAGATGTTAGGTAGATGATAGATAGATAGATGATAAATATATGATTGATAGATAGATGATAGATGTTAGATAGATGATAGATAGATAGATAGATAGATGTTAGTGATAGATGATAGATAGGTAGATAGATAGATAGATAGATAGATAGATAGATGGATGATAGGTAGATGATTGATAGATGATAGATAGATAGATGTTAGATAGATGATAGATAGATGTTAGATAGATGATAAATGATAGATAGATAGATAGATGATTGATAGATAGATAGATAATAGATGGATGGATGGATAGATAGATAGATAGATAGATAGATAGATAGATAGATCTTTACTCCATCACAGTGGTTTACATCTGACAAAACAATGTTTTGCAGATATGACTAAAGATCTTGGATGAGGTGATCCTGGGGCTGGTGGGGCCCTAAACCCCACAAGCAGTGCCCTTAGCAGAAGAGGGGATTTGATCAGCCAGGCTCCGTGCAGGTGGAGGCAGAGGCTGTGGAGGCCCAGCTCTAGGCCAAGGGATGGCAACAGCCACCAGAGTCTCCAATGGTGGGAAGGACGCTCCTTAGAGCTTCATTGTAGGGGTGGAGAGGGACCCCTTGGCCTTAGTCTTCTCTCCCCCAGAGCTGTGAGAAGCCTTGATGGGGCATCATTTGTCAGTGCAGTCCGGCCTCACAGGTATCTTCAAAGAGGGAGGACCTGTAGATAGGATGGCTGGACGGCACTCACGACCTCTGAGGATCCACTCAACCGTCCCTTGCCTCCCCAGTGTCTCCTGCGTTAGCACTGCTGGGCCCATAGTCTGTCGCCACAGATTCTGAAACTGACTGTAGACTCGGAAAGAACTTGACCAGAGCGTTCAACCCTCTCGGTTGCAGACAGAGGCTCAGAGAGGACCATGTCTAGAGACACCCAGTCAGAGAGGCAAAGCCTCAAATTGTGCCTGGGGTTGTGATGCCCAAAGCTGTGTCCTCTTTGACCCCTTACACATCTTCATGGTCGACCTGGAGCCTGCCTTTACCCATCGTGAGCCAACATAGACGGCCTGGGATGGACTGGTTGACAGCTCTTTTAGGGGGGCCGTCTGGGCGGGTGGCCGACGGATCCACACAAAGAGAGCTCGGTGCCAGTGACAAGCAAAGAGCTTGTGCTGACTGACTAAGGAGCTGGCACCTGAGGTGTTCAAGCGGGGCCCTGACACAGTGTCAGCCGAGGCTGAGGGGCGGTCAGATGAAAGGGAAGTGTGGATGGCTGGGATGTGGACAGGGATCAGTCACCAAGCAGGCAGCCTGCAGCAAACTGGGTGGTCCCCGGCTAGTGCTTGTCAGCCCCCGTGTCTCCGACACCTCGGCCCCTTCCCTGGTCTCACAGATGTCAAGTTCCCCTCCCGTCAATCAGTCAACAACTCAAGGGTCTGTTAAGCCGGATGCTGCCCGAGGCTGGTCAGAATGGGAACAGTGTCCTCAGCGAAGACAAGTGCCTAATGGTCACAGCTTGGTGGCTCCCTGTGTCTGAGCTGTGCCCGAACTCCTGAGTATGGTTACTGCTCACCCCCATCTCTGAAGAGGGCACCAGTGTCATTGGCATTTACAGCTGGACCTCCAGAGACACGTGGGTGGAAGGCTCACGGCTACTGTCACAGTGTCCTGTTTAGGTGTGTTGACTTCTGAGCCTGTCCACCTGGATTATTCTGGCTCACTGAGGGACACAGTCTCCACTCTCTAAATTCTCTTGTTATCAAAATAAAGAGATATGAAAAAGAAATCATTTGTCTTCTCCCACTTTCCACCATGATTTCCACAAATGGTGGCTGGGGCCAAGTGATTATTTTGTGGTATGGAAGAGGAGGGGCATGAATGATAGTTTGGAAAGAAATAAGCCAGACTGTTAGGACACAGACGGTAGAAACCAACATGGCATTTTGTGGGAGCGAGCAATTAAAACCACAAATAGAAAGAGGGGAATAGAGCCAGCACAGTAGGGCACACACCTTTCATGTCAACACTTGGGAGGCAGAAGCAGGCGGGTCTCTGTAAGTGAGGAGTGGGACTGTGGCGCTGTTATGAATCTGTTTAGCAGGGGCAACAGCAGTTGTGTCTGGAGGTGGTGGAGACGACCTAACATCCCACTGAGGTGGAGAGGCCACGTGTCTTCAAACAACAATGTTACTCAGTGACAGAGAAGGACACAAAGTTGCAGGATTAGAACCACCCTGCCAGGTTGTGCTGGGAAGAGACCCCAGTCAGTAGCACAAAGAAGAAACCACACTGCCCATGGCTAGAGAGGGTCAGAGGCACAGAAAGAACCATGTATGGCTTCTGACTTCCCAGTCCCCCGGTAGTGTCTGAAGCCCATAGTGGGGAGGGCTTGCCACCACAGCTGAATACACACGTACAAATATACCTTGTGCGTCTGCTTCTGCCTCCTCCTCTTTCCCCATCCCATCTTGAGACCAGATCCTGAGCTGGCCTCAGACTTACTGTGTGGCTGAAGACAGCTTTGGATTTCTGATCCTCCTGCCTTTACCTCCCAAGTGTTCCGGGGCATGAGTCGCCACACCTCATTCAAACCCAGGACTTTGTGCTTGTCAGTCAACTGGGAAGTCAGAGGCCTCGCCTAGACACACATGGTTCTTTCTGTACCCCTGACCCTCTCTAGCCATGGGTAGTGTGATTTTTCCTTTGTGGTACAGACTGGGGGATCCTCTTTTAATCCTGCAACTTTGTATCCTCAGAACTTTGAGCATGGTGCAAACACAGCCTCATCCCCTATATCCTGTGGCATGTGTGTGTGTGTGTGTGTGTGTGTGTGTGTGTGTGTGTGTGTGAGAGAGAGAGAGAGAGAGAGAGAGAGAGAGACAGAGAGAGACAGAGAGAGACAGAGAGAGACAGAGAGAGAGAGACAGAGAGTAGTATCTGATGTCTTCTTCTAAAGACAAGGTCTCTCTAGGAGCCCAGAGCTCACTCATTGCTTAGACTGGCCAGCAAGTTCCGGCATCTTTCGTCTACCATCCCAGTGCTTAGCGTCAGAGACACCACACCATGGGTGTGGCTTTTGGGTGTGGGATCTGAACTCTAGGTCCTTACGCTTGTGTGGCAAGCACTTTACTGCCTGAGCCTCCTCAGCCCCCATGTTCTTTCTTCTATCAGCTCCCTTGAGCCTCCTGAGTTCTTTCTTTAATGAAAATATTTCCAATCAGATCTTCTCCTCCTCGGGTAAGCCTCTCTCTGGAGAAGCAGTGCAGAGAGGAAGCAGCCATCCCCATCCCAGTCTGTGATAGGTGGGCCTGCAGATAACGCTGACCTTTTGATCTCTGAAAATGATGAGGTCAGCTAATGGATTCTTAGAGCCTGTAAAACCCACTCGGCTGTCAAATTGGTTCCAGAGATGGCAGGAGAGAACAGCAGAAGGGCTGGGAGCCGGGAGGCCACTGCAGCCAAGGGCATGGGTCGTGCTATACAATCAGGGGACAGTGGCCTGAGTACAGAAGAGGCTGTCCAGGTTCAGGGCCAGGGTGAGGGGCTGCGGTTCAGGATGCCTTTGCTGGAGGTGGCGAAAGAGTGAGGGAACCCCACCCCCCACTCCCCACCTGGAGGAGCTGGAATCATGAGTTCTGTTGATCACTTTGGTGGGCCTGGGTATGGTGGGAATAAGAGACTGGTTTGGGGACCCCAGGGTCTTTTCCTGTCAGCTCCATGGCTTCCTGTCCCCACCGAACCTTACACCAGGCCTTTTAGAGAGACCCTTGCCTCATGCATGCCTTTAGGGTCAAAACTCATAAGTCTTGGTGGTGGGCGCGTTGTGGGGATAGAGCACTCTATTGCCCACTAGGCGTGCCTGGAATTGCATATGGTCTGCATGTGCGAGGCAAAGGCCCGCTGTCTTCAGGTAACAAGCTTCTTCCAGGGGATTTTCTTTGCCAGTTTTGCCTTGTGTGTGCCTCTGGGGGTATGGTCCTGAGTGATAGAAGCCCTTTCTGTGCCTGATCACTCAGTGCCCCTGCACTGACCCCTATCCCAGGACCCCAAGCATTCTCTTGGAAACACCCTGTCACCCATTAGGGCACAGAGGATGCCACACTGTGGGTATTTTCCTAGGAACCAAGACCCACATTATCGGCCCATCTTACTGTTGGCGTGGGAGAGAAACCCAGCCACTGCCAAGGGAAACAGGTCTGCTGTCCAGCCAGTCCCCAGAGGACAAAGCCTTCGAGATAGAGTGTTGATTTCACGTCAGGAAATTCGGCCCAGAAACGCCAGCACTCAGCGAATGTTTTAAGTAACTTTACATGTCAACTCAAAACACAAGAGCTAGAAAAACAGCGACCACGAGATCCCAGTTGACCCTGCAGTTGACCCCACAGAGTAAGGAGATGAAGGAAACAGCATGGGGAGAATCCTAGAAAATTCCACAGGCTGCCTTGGGCTCCCCTTCCCCCTGGTCTAGGGGCTTCTGCTTTTTGTTCAAAGTGGAGGTGTGGGTCCTATTATCTGTCACCCCAGCTACAGGAGGCTGAGGCAGGAGGCTCATTGGTAGTTTGGGCTACACAGTGAGTTCAAGGCTAAGGCTGGGCAGTTTCACAAGACCCTGTCTCATGATGCAAAGTCAAAGAGGCTGTAATGCAGTGGCGGAGCTCATGCCTGGTGTGTGGGTCCTGGGTTCAATCCCCACCATTGCAAACAAGGCTAGAGAGAAAATTTCTATATTTCTCCTGCCAACATCTTCATTCGTGTGTGTGTGTATGTGTGCATGTATGTGTTTGGTATGTCTGTATGTATATACGTACGTGTATATATGTGTGTGTATATGTATGTGTATGTATGTATGTGTACACATTTGTGAATGTGTATATACACATGTATGTGTGTATGTATGTGTGGTGTGTGTATTTATATGTGTATATTTGTATGTGTGTATGTGTGTATATGTATGTGTGTGCACATTTATGTGGTGTGTATGTGTGTGTTATGTGTGTATGTATATGTATGTGTGTCTGCACATGTATGTGTGTGTGTGTACATGTGTGTGTGTTATGTGTGTTGTGTGTCCACACACATGCACTCTCCACCTGTGTACACATGGTGAAGGTCAGAGGTTGATAAGGGGTGTTTTCCTCATCTCTTTACCTCATTTTTAAGATAGGGTCTCTCAGCTAGATCAACTGCCCCATGAGCCCCAGGGTTCCTCCTCCCTCAGTCTAATCGAAGGCTGAGATTGAAGGCACATGATGTAACTCCCAGTGTTTTGCGTGGGTGCTAGGGATCAAACGTAGGTCCTCATGCTTGAGTGGCAGCCATGTTAGCCCCTCAGTCATTTCATTGCCGTTTAAATTTCAGCTTAGCTGTTTGTCTATGCAACATCTTCCCCCACAGAGCAGTCCAGCTTACGCTAATGACTCGCTTTCTTGTATACTCCACACTATGGGAGGCCATCCCCATCAGCTGCTGATTTCCTCCAGGACAAGAGTCCCATGTTCCTGGGTTATTCCTTGTGGCTGCCTGGCACATGCCAGGTCTGTGGCATGAGACGGATCTCCATGAGCTTCTTTCATTGAGGGTCTCAGGCTCCTGGCTGCGGCTGTGTTCTGGCATTAACACCACACCCCCATGTGTAGGGATCCAGATGAGCTCTCCGAATCCTGAGACACATATACCATGAGAACACTCAGGGCAGCTTCGCTCTGAACATGGAGTGGGTGGGGTGTGGACGGGATTTGATTTGTCCCTTGGGGTGGCAGACTGAAGGTAGAAATGCTTTGGGACCATCAGCAGGTCCTGCTTCTCGTGTCCAGGAGTGGATACTGACTCTGATTGGTGGAAAGTCCTTTTGAGTTCTCAGTTGAGGATAGAAGCATCACTTACGTGTGTGTATTCAAGGTCAGCTTACCTATGAGGGTCATTCCAGATCTGTGACTCTTTTTTTTTTCTTTTTTTCGGAACTGGGGACTGAACCCAGGGCCTTGCTCTTGCTAGGCAAGCGCTCTACCACTGAGCCAAATCCCCAACCCCCAGATCTGTGACTCTTAACAGGAGTCAGGGCAATTGCTAGGGCTTGAAAACTGGACCCTTACTGCTTGACTGACATTTGTACATAAATAATAGGCAGTGGTGGCTGATGGATGATTTATAGGTGATTAATAGACAGATGATAGATAGTATAGTGGTTTGAATAGTTATGGCCCCCGCAGACTCATGTGTTTGAGTGCTTGGCGCATAGGGCGTGGTATGATTCGGAGGTGTGGCCTTGTTGAAGTGGGTGTGGCCTTCTTGGAGTGGGTGTGGCCTTGTTGGAGGAAGTGTGTCACTGTGGGGGGTAGGCTTTGAGGTCTCCTATGCTCAAGCTCTGCCCAGTGTGGAACACGGTCTCCCGTTGCTGCCCTTTGCATCAAGATGTAGAATATTCGGCTCCTCCAGCACCAAGTCTGCCTGCATGCTGCCATGCTCCTGCCATGGTGCTAATGGACCAAACCTCCGAACCTGTAAGCCAGTCCCCGATGAAATGTTGTCCCTTTAAGAGTTGCCATGGTCGGGGTTGGGGATTTAGCTCAGTGGTAGAGCGCTTGCCTAGGAAGCGCAAGGCCCTGGGTTCGGTCCCCAGCTCCGAAAAAAAGAACCAAAAAAAAAAAAAAAAAAAGAGTTGCCATGGTCATGGTGTCTGTTCACAGCAACGAAACCCTGCCTAAGACAGATAATATAAATTGATGATGAGTGACTGCTAGAGAGGTATTTACAGGTGCTGACAGATGACAGACAGATTGCTCTTTGAGAGATCTGTGTAGACAGGTTCTGGATGCACTGGAAATTAAAAGTCCTAATGGGAACTGGGTGTAGGGAGTGGCCAGGCCATGAAGAGATGCTCTGTGTCCCTTGTGTCCCAAGTCACTCTTGGAGTGAAGAACAAAGATGTCTGCAAGGTCCAGTCCCAGGCCACCTGGGGTGGGTGGGACAGGGCATGTATTAAGCATCATTTTGTTTATTATTCTTAGAAACCAACCCATCAACATAAGCTCAAGTGTTTCCAACCACGACCTTTTAGCGTCTTTGTGAGCTGCAGTCACATGACATGGGATGAGCAGACGACAGTTGCTGTGTGGTTTGCGCCGAGGCCAGCTGCCTTGTCTCGCACACCAAGCCTTTGTGTGTGTGTGTGTGTGTGTGTGTGTGTGTGTGTAACTATATGTATTTAAATCCTTGTGTGTCTCCTAACTTGCTATGCTGGTTAGTTTTATGTCTATTTGGCACAAGCTACAGTTGTCTAAAGGAGGGAACTTCAATTGAGAAAATGCCTCCATAAGATTCAGCTGTAGGGCATTTTCTTAGTGATTGATGGGGGAAGGTCCCGCCCACTGTGGGTGGAGCCATCCTTGGGCTGGGGGTCCCGGGTTCTATAAGAAAGCTGGCAGAGCAAGGTGGTAAGCAGCACCTCTCCTTGTTCTCTGCATCAACTCCTGCCTCCTGATTCCTGTCCTTACGAGTTTCAGTTCTGACTTCTTCAGGATGTGTAAGCCAAAAACCCCTTCCTTCCCTGTCTTAGTCAGGGTTTCTATTCCTGCACAAACATTATGACTGAGAAGCAAGTTGGGGAGGAAAGGGTTTATTCAGCTTACACTTCCACATTGCTGTTCATCACCAAAGGGAGTCAGGACTGGAACTCACACAGGTCAGGAACTTGGAGGCAGGAGCTGATGCAGAGGCCATGGAGGGATGTTACTTACTGGCTTGCTTCCCCTGGCTTGCTCAGCTTGCTCTCTTATAGAACCCAAGACCACCAGCCCAGGGACAGCACCACACACAATGAGCTGAGCCTTCCCCCTTGATCACCAATTGAGAAAATGCCTTACAGCTGGGTCTCATGGAGGCATTTCCTCAAGGGAGGCTCCTTTCTCTGTGATAACTCCAGCTTGGGTCACGTTGACACACAAAAGCAGCCAGTACAATCTCCAACTTGAGTTTGGGTCCTGCTGTTTTGTCAGAATCACAGAAGCCCTAATTAGTACGGACGTTGGTACCAGGATAGTGGGGTGTTGTTGTGGCATGTTTTGGGGGAGGATTGTGGAAGGACTTTGGCACTTTGAGCTAGAAAAGGCATTGAGCGTTGAGAGCTCAGTGAGCTGCTCTGTAGGAGCTTGGGAGATAAGAACACTGAGAAAAATGCAGATGGTGGAGCCTGGCTTGTGAGGTTGCATAAAGGTTCTACGGGGCCATTTGTGTGAAGAACTGGTGGTTCCGGTCACCTGGGGTTGAAGAATCCGCTGTGACTAAGAAAAGGCTGGCATCACTGGGGTGAGATCTTCTGGGAAGTCTTTCCTCAGGGTCAGCACACAGGAGATGTGGCCCAGAGGCAGCCAACCTTGTACCTTGGGCTGGCAACAGAACCTGGTAGTGTGAAAGTCATTCAGGTGGTGCTGGTTTTGAAGACATGAAGGGGTCATGGGGAGCAGCTGAGGCTTGATACTGTGTAGCAGGGCTGGGATCCCTGAAGAGAGAGCCCAGGAGAGGCTCCAGGTGAAGGTGAGAGCGGTTGAAGTTTAGTTTGAATTTGATTGTGACTATGCCTGGGTGCTTCCCTCTTGCGGTAAGAATGTATTTAATTATTAATAGTGTTTCTCGTTTTTTTGTTTGTTTTTGTTTTTTTTTTTTTTTTTTTTTTTTTTTTTTTTTTCTTTTTTCTTTTTTTCGGAGCTGGGGACCGAACCCAGGGCCTTCCGCTTGCTAGGCAAGCGCTCTACCACTGAGCTAAATCCCCAACCCCTTGTTTTGTTTTTTATAGGAGCCCGCAGTTGAAAGACGTTGGATTTTGAAAAGACTTTGGACTTTAAAAGAAACTGGCTGTTTTAAAGAGACTGAATTTGAATCTTAACCAGGATACCTGGAGTGTTCATGGAGAGGACGTTAAAAAAAAAAAAAAAAAAAAATCACAGGCCTATAACCCCACCTACTCGGGGCTCTTAGGTAGGAAGATCATGAGTTCAAGGCCAGTCAGGTAAACCTAAAGTAAAAAGGGCGCTGGAGATGAGGCCCAGCCCGTGTGAGATGCTGCGTTCAGTCTCCAGCATCGTCATGGAATGGGAAGAGAGAGAGAAGGGGAAGAGAAAGGGAAGGGGAAGATGGAGGGAAGGAAGGGGGAGGGGAGAGAGGAGCCAATGCTCTTGGCTTCAGGGACAGCTCAGCTCCAGCACCCATGACTGAGCCTCTTAGCACAGCAGCTCTTGGGAGGTTCCTGGCAGGTCCTGACTCCTCCTCACTGCACACTCCCCTGGCAGCGCCAGCAGCCAACATTCCTCTATCCGCTGGACACACTGGGATTTCTGTGGCTATGTTTGCAGAGAGGGCTCTATGCGTTTAAGCAGCTTGCGTCAGGCTTTGGGAGATGGACCACCTTTGGTTCTCAGGATGAGGGCCAGCCCTGTGATGGACTTGATGTGTAGGGAGTCCAGGTCCTAACATCCTGAGGGGGCCGAGTCCAAGGTCCCGTTCACTGGGTGATTGACAGCTCTGCCTTTTGTGGCCAACAGCCACAAAATGAAATGAAGGTGGCCACCTTTGTAAGTATGAGTCATTGAACGGCAACCCAAGAAGGAGACATTTCTGACCAAGGCTGTGGGAACTGAGAGCTGGTGGGAGCTCTTAGATGAGCCCCTCCTGGGTGACATTGGGGTTCCTAGGATAAGAGGCCAATAGAGGGTTACAGCCACAAACCGAGGCCTCCCTGGGCCTCAGAGCAGTCATTGCCTGGAAGGAATCTCTCTGGGAATGAAGGCAGCTGTGGGCACCTTCATTTCTCATTCCAGAGCGGGTAGGCAAACTTCTTAGTTCTCAGCAACGCTCCCCACCACTACCACCCAGTTTACAGAAAACAGTTATAGCAACCACTGGGCCCTCATACCCAAGAAGGCATGTCTCTTCCCTGCTCCTGTTCTTCTGTGCCTGCTCATTCCGGCTCTCCCTGTCCCAGAAGGAAGCTGGTATTACTGGGGAGAGCACTGGCTGGGAGCCCTAGGCCATACCCCAGCAGTAGCCCAGGATGGAGGTTGGCCGGAGCGCCCTTTTTTGGCTAAAGGCTGGGGCCTAGGATGCCATCCATCTAAGCAGCCCAGTCAGGCCTGGGCGGTCTCAAGAGCCTGGCTCCCACCCACCCTCCCCCTTATCTTGATGGATGGCACTTGGAGGGCGGTGGAAACTTCCAAGCTCTCAGGCCTACGCAGCTGCGGGCAGCACTGTGCTGGTTTTTACTCGAAGATCCAGGGTCATAAACTTTTAAAAATAGACACAAAGTTGCCAGGCTCATTAAAAGAGAACTTGCTGACTTACCCAGACACACTAGCCTCAGCTGTTCTCAATCTGCAGGTCTTGGCCCCTTGGGGGGGTCACATATCAGATATCCTGCATATCGGACATTTACATTGTTATCCATAAATGAAGCAAAGTTACATTTATGAAGTGGCAACAAAATAATTTTATGGTTGGGGGCAGGGGAGTCACCACAACATGAGGACCATATATTAAAGGGTGGAAGCATTAGGAAGGTTAGGACCACTGCTCCAGATGCTCTAGATGGTTCTGGAACTCACCAGAAAGATCTTATTTAGGACAGGTGTTGTTTTGTTGTGTCCTGCTCCCCCCCCCACCCCTGCCGTTTTCCTCTTGTTCTTCTGAGTTTTATTCCTTGCTGAGAGAGGGGCAGGCAAATGCCTTCCTGGGGATGGGAGCACCCCAGAAGTCCCCCAGGGGCAAACATATAGCACTCTATAAATGCTCCCCTTGTGCTTGGAACAGAAAAAATAAGATGTCCTTGGATGGGGCAAAGAAGGGAGCCAGTGAAACAATGTTTTCACTGAGTGTCTGGGACAGAAAAGAGATTTTTTTGACTAGAACTTGTGCGGCTGTAGGCCCAGTGCCTGAGACGGACGCCATGAGAAGTGAAAATGTCTAGGGCTCTCAGCTGGCTGGTTCCCTTCACTGCCATCAGCAGACTCAGGGCCCCTCACTCACAGTACAGAGAGTCCAGGCCTGGATGACTGCTTCCCCTTCCACCAAGTCCGGAAATCAGGGAGTTAAACACAAGAGTGGGGTCTCCCATACTCCTGACAAAGGGAGAAAGTGCCCGTTCAGCACTGGGTGGGATTAATTATTTTTGTTTTTTGTGTAGTGCTGGTGGGGGAAGGGGGTACGAGGGGATAGGAGGGTAATAAAATCAGGGCTGGGGGTGCTCCCACATCTAGGCCCAGTGCTCCATCCCCAGCTCCCCCTTTCAGTTCTATAGTATGCAAATTGTGTATAAAATAAAATCTGCATTCTGTAGGCCCACTGTTTGCCTTCCCCTAGACAATATCCCATCAGGACGCTTGTCAGTTCTGAGGATGGAACCCAGGGCCTCACAGATGCCAGGTTAGCATTCCGCCACTAACACCCGCAACTGCCGCCTTTTTATTTTCAGACCGTGTCTGTGAAGACTCTTCTTGTTGTCACCTTGACCGAGCCTGTAATTAACCAAAACCCAAGCAGCTGGACACCCTTGTGAGCCATTTTTCTTGCTTGGATCATTTGAAGTAGGAAGACGTGCTTTAAATGTGGAGTGGACCTTCCGATGGCAATCCATGTAAAAGACGCCGAAGAAGGAAGCTTTTTTTGCTCTTTGCTTGTTTGCCCTCACTCTGGCCTGCCAAGTTCATTTATCCTGCTGCAGAGGTGTCCTTTCTCTGGTATGAGAGCCTCCTCCTTCTCCAGGATTCTAACGTACACTGAAGGCTGAGATGTCTAACCCCAGGGACTGAACAATTACGGTGTTCTTAGCCTTTCCATTGGAAAACCACCATTGTTGGGCTAGCTGGGTCATACTCTGTTAGCCACTTTAATAAACCCCGTGTGTATGTGTGTATAGGTGTGTATATGTGTATGCATGCATGTGCTATGTGTAAGTATGTATAGGTGTGTATATGTGTATGCATGCATGTGCTATGTGTAAGTATGTATAGGTGTGTATATGTGTATGTCGCATGTGGTATATGTAAGTGTGTATATGCATGTGTGTGGTGTGTATATGTGTGTTGTATTGTGTGTGGTATGTATGTGTGTGGTGTATTAGTTGGTATGTGTCTGTGTGGTGTGTGTGTGTATGTGTGTGTGGTATATATGGGTGTATGTGTAGTGTATATGTGTGTATGGTGTGAATATGTGTGTTTGTGTAGTGTGTATGTGTATGTGTAGATGTATGCATGTGCGTATGTGTGTATGTGTATATGTGTGTATGTGTGTATATGTGTAGATGTATGCATGTGCGTATGTGTGTGTGACATGTATCTCTGTGTGTGTGTGTGTGTGTGTGTAGATGTATGCATGTACGTATGTGTGTGTGTGACATGTATCTGTGTGTGTGTGTGTGTGTGTGTGTGTGTGTGTGTGTGTGTGTGTGTTTTATCAGTTCTGTCCCTCGAGAGAACCCTGAATAATACAGGGTTGTCCAGGTTGGTCTGGAACTCATGATCCTCCTGACTCAGTCTCCCAAGTAGCAAGGAACACAGTGCTGGAGCATCCAGCTCAGTACCTGTGGTGATTTTTTTAATATGCATTAAGTATTTCGTGTGTGGACAAGCCGGGCTCAGAGGGGAGCCTTTGAGTCTACCAGAGCCCAAAAGAGCCTGCCAGAGCCTGGGGCTGGTGACTGAGAGGAGCGAGCCTTTCTTTCTGTCCCATTTGCATCAAGCAAGCAGGTGCAACACTGGTGTGTACTCCTTCCTGCTCAGAGTGGACTTTGAGGACTGGATTATTTTCTTTCTTTCTTTCTTTCTTTCTTTCTTTCTTTCTTTCTTTCTTTCTTTCTTTCTTTCTTTCTTTTTTTTTTCCGGAGCTGGGGACCGAACCGAGGACTGGATTCTTACAGCTGTCATTTTGGGCCCTTTCAGGCTGGGTGTGACATATGCATCCAGAGAGCGATCTGGAAAAAACCCGCCAGGGTTCCTAGGAAGTGGGGCCATTCTGGCTAGTGGAAAATTGCGATTCTTTAGCTTTTGAATTGCTTTTCTTTTCAAGTCTGGGGCTGGAGACCAGGGCCTCTGCTGCTAAACCGTAACCCAGCCCAAGAAACGGCACTTCCGAGAGTGGGTTTTGTGGGTTCGGGACCTTCTTTGGAGATTGGCCACAGGGCTGCCCCCTCTCAGACCTCATCCCTCAGGAACTGGACCCAGGAGCTCTGTCAGGGCTGAGAGCTTTGTTATTTTGCCTGTTTCCCTTTCCTTATTGCCGTCTCCGGTCAAGATGACTGCGGTCTCTGTGATTGCTTCTGCTCCAGACAGAAGGAAGGGAGAAAGCAAAAGCCAACAGAATAGACTCTGGGGACAGAGTAGGGGGACTTGCTGTGCAAGCATAAATACCTGAGTTTGATTCCCATCCGAGGATGTTAGTTTGTGACTTTAATCATAGCCTGGGGAGGAGACAAGAGGACTCCCTCTGGCTAGCCTGGGCTAAATGGAACCCAGGTCAGTGAGAGATGCTGTCTCAAGAAACAGGATGGGAGGGCTCCTAACATCAGAGATTGACCTCCAACCTCCATATGTGCCTGCAAACACATGCATACATCCCTATAGAGTACCCCATTCATAAAAGATTAGGTTCTAAACTATGTTGTATCACGTGATCACCCATATCCCCAAGGGAGGCTGGGAATGGAAGGGGGTTTTTTTTGTTTTTTTTTTTTTAATGCAAGAACTAAGACTGATGGGAAATGCTTCTGTTTCCAGTGTGTTTGCTCTCATTTGTGCACAGCCAGTGTGCACACCTCGGTGTGAAGGTGGGGCGCGTTAGGAAATTTTCTACAAATGAAACTCCTAGATCAACGTATAAGATGTGCTCCAACTGTGTGAAAATACTTCCTCTCACATGGTCTTGAGAAAAACGTCACGATTTTTCTTCTCTCTGGCATCTGATATCAGCCCCTTTGTGTATTCTCTGCCCAGCTGACCAACGAGCAGATGCTGCCCTGAGTCTGCGGTGTACGATGCTTGTTGCTGGGGAGAAATGCTTTCCCCCTAGAATGTAGACTTTTAGATATTTCGCTGCTTGTCTGGGGCTGTGGCCTCACTCTCTCTCTCCCAATCTGGCTTTATGAAGAGCCCATCTGATCCTCAGGAAGTTCAGGGGTTTTTGTCGTTGTCATTGTTGTTTGTTTTGTTTTGTTTTTATCAAGTCAACCTTCCTGAATGACACTTGGGGACAAGGTCTGAATCCTTGTGATGCAGACGCCCTGTGATCTGCCGTGTAAACTCATACATTCATGTTCGCCCAAGGAAAAACAGCGGAGAGGGAGGGTGCTCAGCCGGTCTCCAGGGAGCATCTCTGAGTGATGTTGGGACAGCGCTTGGGACTCCCTAAGCAGCAGGGACCTTGCTCCCTTCTCCACAAGGCGGAGGAGGCTGTATTTCCCAGAGTAGAGCTGTCTGGGTACAGCAGTCGCAAAAACTTTGAAGGGTTTACTCGGCAGCTCCTTCCAGAGCACCTCGCTTCAGCCCTCCTCGTAAACAGCTTGTAAAGGGGCAATCAGGCGGGCCCCTCTGCGCTGCGCTAATCTGATGTAAGCCAGGCGCTGATTTATATACCCCAGCCCAAACAAGTCTACCTGTAGACCATCAAACTGGAATTTCTTCCGTCCTTTCTTCTGCTTTAGGGAACTGCTTTCATTTCTCCCTCGCCGGAGGGAAGCGATGTATTTATTTCAAGGAACAGAGAGGAGCGGTGGGCAGGATGCTGGTACAGGAGGGGGTGCTTCTGGGAGGGGGGAAGCTGCCGTGATGGGGGGCCTTTGCAGACAGGGAGTCCAGGAGGGGCCAGGATAGCACTGCCTGCTCACTTTGTGTGACTCAGATGACCTGCCCGGCACTTGTTACACAACAGACACATCTGCGAGCTCACAGATATGAGCTCACAGGGTTCCTCCAGCCATGCTTCAGAGCACAGCAAAGGGACAACTGGGGTTGGTTCACTGCTGTCTGTGTTGGTATTTGTGCTACGTTTGTACACACACACACACACACACACACACACACACACACACACATACCTATGGAAACCAAAGGACAAGTTACAGGAGTTGGGTCTCTCCTTCCACATCCTGGGTCCCAAGGATTACACTTGGTGGCATCTTCCCCTGCTGGTCCTGCTGGTTCCTTTTCTTAAATCTTTTTCCTTTTTTTCTTTTCTTTTTTTTTTTTTTTTTTTTTTTTTGGTTCTTTTTTTTTCGGAGCTGGGGACCGAACCCAGGGCCTTGCGCTTCCTAGGTAAGCGCTCTACCACTGAGCTAAATCCCCAGCCCCCTTTTTTTCTTTTGAGAGAGCCTCACATAACCCTAGAATGTAATCTATAGCCAAGGATGACTTTGAATTCCTTTAATCCTCCTGCCTCTGCCTCCTGAGGTTACTGACTCACGCAGGGTCAGGGATTGAACCCAGAATGAAGTAAACGCCAGACGAGCAGTATAGCTACTGAGAGTATTACCCACTAGCCTTTGGCCTCAGTGAACCCACCAGGGTCAGCCACTCTCATCTCACCGAAAACTCCAGGGTAGACGCCACATGTAAGTGGTGCAGTATGGAAAATTAAAATACACAAAAAGACATAAGATGAAACTGCCTGGTCGTTCCTGGCGTTCCTGGTCCCTGTCCTCGCCACTAGCAGGGACTCTACTGAGAGTCAGGACCTTGGCACGAGGCATAGAGGCATAGTGTGGGTTACACACCTTCCTCCTGGGCTGGGTGAGCTCTCCCAGGGTTCCCGTCTGAGCTCCCTCTTTGTCCTTCTTGGCTCCTGACTTTATCAACCACCTTGGGACTGTCCCAGTGCCCTGTGGGTGAGCCTGGGAGCTTGTCTAGTTTCCTCTCTAGAACCCAAGCTCAGGGAACCCAGGAATACAGTCTGTTCTCTGTTCCCTGAGAGGCCAGCCAGCCCATGGCACACAGTAGGCCCACGGTCCCGTCTGGAGAGTGAGTTGAAATGTAATCTTGTATGTGATATCACACTACAGGATGCTCGCTCAAGATGGTTAGGTTACCTCACTGAAGGCCAGCCAGCTTCTCCTGGAGAACCATCCCTGGCCAGTGGGATACCTGGGAAGCTCGTAGCCGGGAGGAGACATTTCTGCCTGACTTAAAAGCTAGGGCTCGAGGGAGACTTGTGTAATCTGAAGGGGAGTGGGCTTCTCCTTTAAGCAGTCACTGGGGTCAGGAAGCCCAGTGCAGTGTGACCACATCTGAACTTGTCACATTGGCAAGGGCAGTGCTTCTGAGAAAGGCCACAGTCAGAGGAGTGGGGTGGGGCTTTCTAGAGGGGACTCGGCTCGACTCACTGCAGTCTTAGCTTGAGCCAGTACAGCTTTTCTGGAAAGATCTTTAATTACAAACATGGAAAGCCAAAACACACACTGGGCACTTGGTGAGCTGTTATCTGGGCCGTGCAGATCTAAAGAAAACAGCTCCGAACGTGTGCGGGGCTCGTCATTGCAGGAATCCGCCAACGAGGCAGACACACCACCCCAGATTCGACTACGTGAGACGCCAAGCAGAAAGGGCTGGTTAAAGATGGTGACAGTTTATCATTTAGCTCAGAGCTTGGGGAACTTCTGTGAGTAACCAGAGAGTAAATATTTAGGCTGAATAGGCTGCAAGGTTTCTTTTGAGACTACTATGAAGGAGGTTGAGACCACACACACACACACGTACACACATGCACACACACATGCACATACAATGTATATGCACACACATGCACACATGTATGCATGTGCATCATGCTGGCAGACACACACATACTCACACGTACACATGCACACGCAGAGGTACACATATGTATGCATGTACATCATGTCAGCAGGCACACACACATAATCACATGCACATACATACAACACAAGGAACACATACATCTAAGACACACAGGTATACCTGCATGCCCACTCACACAGACACAAGAACATGCACACATTTGTACACATACACATAAAAGCGCACACGCACACACACTCACATAGGCATACGTAAGCACACATATGCACATACATGTACACATGCACACCATCATACATGCATGTCAGCTAACTACAGGCCCATGAAACCCAGATATGGCCTTGAGGGTCTGAGGAAGTCAACTCTGGCTCTAGACCAAATATAAACAAACCACTAAGCATCATGGGGGATAGCCACACATCTTCACAGACATAGTAGTTACGAGATCACCATGTGGTGTCACACTGTGAGACAGGGAGTGGGATATCTCCAGAGTGGGGCCTTTGAACACCATACTTGTTAGTGTGCATGTGTCAGATGTATGTGTGTACACATCGACATGTATGTATTTACCAACCCTGCCTTCCATCCATCCATTCATACCCCCTCTCTATCTGTCTGTCCGTCTCTCCCCTACCCCCACATACACTCTGAGACATCAAGGTCTGCATTTGGTGGGACAGCCTCCACTGTAAATACTGGCTTCTGGGTTCTTTTATGGCTTTTGCTTTGTTCAGACTTTTGAAGCCCTTGGTATTCATGAATTCTGTCTAATTCCTCCCTCGGATGTCTGAGGCTTCTCAGAGACACCCCTGCGGGGCCTTGAGGAGTACGGAGGGCATCTCCCATTTCTCAGTGAAGACACAAGGACGGCTGGAGTCTGGAGTCACTGTGTGGAACCCTGTTCAGGCTCAGACCCCAGCGGCAGCAGCAGGAGGAAGTGGGTCTGGCTTTGTCCCTTTATTCTCAGGACTCCCCTCCAGCTCTGTGCCTCTCCAGGAGAGACTCTGTGTCATGGGGTTGTGGGCAGGACAGGGTGAGTTAGGCAGCCGGGCACTGGCCGCATGGAGGTTGTGCTATGGAGCAGACAGCCCAGCTACGGAAGGGCAGAGGCCAGGCAGCCAGCACCTGCTGACACTGTGGCACTCTTCTTCCCTGATACTGATACTCTCCTGTCAGAAGCCCGGTCCCCTGCTAGGTGCCTTCTCCAG